>NW_027665641.1:0-93961 GCF_963924005.1 Protomyctophum bolini | reverse complement strand
GGGCCAAAATGTCACTTTCACAGTCCCAAAGTGCCATTTTCACAGTAAAAAAGACAGATTCATTTTGCTTAGCTTAGTCTGTAACTTGAAAACTATGTACCGTATGGCCCTATAAACTGTGTTGGGATGAAAGCTAGCCACTTTGAGCAATGTGGGAAGTGCTGGGGCAGTTTGGGACAACAGGGCCAAAATGTCACTTTCACAGTCCCAAAGTGCCATTTTCACAGTAAAAAGGCCTGGTTCACTTTTGCTTAGCTTAGTCTGTAACTTGAAAACTATGTACCGTATGGCCCTATAAACTGTGTTGGGATGAAAGCTAGCCACTTTGAGCAATGTGGGAAGTGCTGGGGCAGTTTGGGACAACAGGGCCAAAATGTCACTTTCACAGTCCCAAAGTGCCATTTTCACAGTAAAAAAAGCAGATTCACTTTTGCTTAGCTTAGTCTGTAACTTGAAAACTATGTACCGTATGGCCCTATAAACTGTGTTGGGATGAAAGCTAGCCACTTTGAGCAATGTGGGAAGTGCTGGGGCAGTTTGGGACAACAGGGCCAAAATGTCACTTTCACAGTCCCAAAGTGCCATTTTCCACAGTAAAAAAAACAGATTAATTTTGCTTAGCTTAGTCTGTAACTTGAAAACTATGTACCGTATGGCCCTATAAACTGTGTTGGGATGAAAGCTAGCCACTTTGAGCAATGTGGGAAGTGCTGGGGCAGTTTGGGACAACAGGGCCAAAATGTCA
Source organism: Protomyctophum bolini (assembly GCF_963924005.1). Taxonomy (NCBI): domain Eukaryota; kingdom Metazoa; phylum Chordata; class Actinopteri; order Myctophiformes; family Myctophidae; genus Protomyctophum; species Protomyctophum bolini. Next base: position 93,216 of record NW_027665641.1, on the reverse strand, counting down.
CTTTCACAGTCCCAAAGTGCCATTTTCACAGTAAAAAAAACAGATTCATTTTGCTTAGCTTAGTCTGTAACTTGAAACTATGTACCGTATGGCCCTATAAACTGTGTTGGGATGAAAGCTAGCCACTTTGAGCAATGTGGGAAGTGCTGGGGCAGTTTGGGACAACAGGGCCAAAATGTCACTTTCACAGTCCCAAAATGCCATTTTCACAGTAAAAAGGCCTGGTTCACTTTTGCTTAGCTTAGTCTGTAACTTGAAAACTATGTACCGTATGGCCCTATAAACTGTGTTGGGATGAAAGCTAGCCACTTTGAGCATTGTGGGCAAGAGCTGGGGCAGTTTGGACAACAGGGATCGAACAGGGCCAAAATGTCACTTTCACAGTCCCAAAGTGCCATTTTCACAGTAAAAAAACAGATTAATTTTGCTTAGCTTAGTCTGTAACTTGAAAACTATGTACCGTATGGCCCTATAAACTGTGTTGGGATGAAAGCTAGCCACTTTGAGCAATGTGGGAAGTGCTGGGCAGTTTGGGACAACAGGCCAAAATGTCACTTTCACAGTCCCAAAGTGCCATTTTCACAGTAAAAAGGCCTGGTTCACTTTTGCTTAGCTTAGTCTGTAACTTGAAAACTATGTACCGTATGGCCCTATAAACTGTGTTGGATGAAAGCTAGCCACTTTGAGCAATGTGGGAAGTGCTGGGGCAGTTTGGGACAACAGGGCCAAAATGTCACTTTCACAGTCCCAAAGTGCCATTTTCACAGTAAAAAGGCCTGGTTCACTTTTGCTTAGCTTAGTCTGTAACTTGAAAACTATGTACCGTATGGCCCTATAAACTGTGTTGGGATGAAAGCTAGCCACTTTGAGCAATGTGGGAAGTGCTGGGGCAGTTTGGGACAACAGGGCCAAAATGTCACTTTCACAGTCCCAAAGTGCCATTTTCACAGTAAAAAGGCCTGGTTCACTTTTGCTTAGCTTAGTCTGTAACTTGAAAACTATGTACCGTATGGCCCTATAAACTGTGTTGGGATGAAAGCTAGCCACTTTGAGCAATGTGGGAAGTGCTGGGGCAGTTTGGGACAACAGGGCCAAAATGTCACTTTCACAGTCCCAAAGTGCCATTTTCACAGTAAAAAGGCCTGGTTCACTTTTGCTTAGCTTAGTCTGTAACTTGAAAACTATGTACCGTATGGCCCTATAAACTGTGTTGGGATGAAAGCTAGCCACTTTGAGCATTGTGGCAAGTGCTGGGGCAGTTTGGACACAGGATCGAACAGGGCCAAAATGTCACTTTCACAGTCCCAAAGTGCCATTTTCACAGTAAAAAGGCCTGGTTCACTTTGCTTAGCTTAGTCTGTAACTTGAAAACTATGTACCGTATGGCCCTATAAACTGTGTTGGATGAAAGCTAGCCACTTTGAGCAATGTGGGAAGTGCTGGGGCAGTTTGGGACAACAGGGCCAAAATGTCACTTTCACAGTCCCAAAGTGCCATTTTCACAGTAAAAAGGCCTGTTCACTTTTGCTTAGCTTAGTCTGTAACTTGAAAACTATGTACCGTATGGCCCTATAAACTGTGTTGGGATGAAAGCTAGCCACTTTGAGCAATGTGGGAAGTGCTGGGGCAGTTTGGGACAACAGGGCCAAAATGTCACTTTCACAGTCCCAAAGTGCCATTTTCACAGTAAAAAGGCCTGGTTCACTTTTGCTTAGCTTAGTCTGTAACTTGAAAACTATGTACCGTATGGCCCTATAAACTGTGTTGGGATGAAAGCTAGCCACTTTGAGCAATGTGGGAAGTGCTGGGGCAGTTTGGGACAACAGGGCCAAAATGTCACTTTCACAGTCCCAAAGTGCCATTTTCACAGTAAAAAGGCCTGGTTCACTTTTGCTTAGCTTAGTCTGTAACTTGAAAAACTATGTACCGTATGGCCCTATAAACTGTGTTGGGATGAAAGCTAGCCACTTTGAGCAATGTGGGAAGTGCTGGGGCAGTTTGGGACAACAGGGCCAAAATGTCACTTTCACAGTCCCAAAGTGCCATTTTCACAGTAAAAAGGCCTGGTTCACTTTTGCTTAGCTTAGTCTGTAACTTGAAAACTATGTACCGTATGGCCCTATAAACTGTGTTGGGATGAAAGCTAGCCACTTTGAGCATTGTGGAAGAGCTGGGGCAGTTTGGGACAACAGGACGACAGGGCCAAAATGTCACTTTCACAGTCCCAAAGTGCCATTTTCACAGTAAAAAGGCCTGGTTCACTTTTGCTTAGCTTAGTCTGTAACTTGAAAACTATGTACCGTATGGCCCTATAAACTGTGTTGGGATGAAAGCTAGCCACTTTGAGCAATGTGGGAAGTGCTGGGGCAGTTTGGGACAACAGGGCCAAATGTCACTTTCACAGTCCCAAAGTGCCATTTTCACAGTAAAAAGGCCTGGTTCACTTTTGCTTAGCTTAGTCTGTAACTTGAAAACTATGTACCGTATGGCCCTATAAACTGTGTTGGGATGAAAGCTAGCCACTTTGAGCAATGTGGGAAGTGCTGGGGCAGTTTGGGACAACAGGGCCAAAATGTCACTTTCACAGTCCCAAAGTGCCATTTTCACAGTAAAAAGGCCTGGTTCACTTTTGCTTAGCTTAGTCTGTAACTTGAAAACTATGTACCGTATGGCCCTATAAACTGTGTTGGGATGAAAGCTAGCCACTTTGAGCAATGTGGGAAGTGCTGGGCAGTTTGGGACAACAGGGCCAAAATGTCACTTTCACAGTCCCAAAGTGCCATTTTCACAGTAAAAAGGCCTGGTTCACTTTTGCTTAGCTTAGTCTGTAACTTGAAAACTATGTACCGTATGGCCCTATAAACTGTGTTGGGATGAAAGCTAGCCACTTTGAGCAATGTGGGAAGTGCTGGGGCAGTTTGGGACAACAGGGCCAAAATGTCACTTTCACAGTCCCAAAGTGCCGTTTTCACAGTAAAAAAAAAAGATTCATTTTGCTTAGCTTAGTCTGTAACTTGAAAACTATGTACCGTATGGCCCTATAAACTGTGTTGGGATGAAAGCTAGCCACTTTGAGCAATGTGGGAAGTGCTGGGGCAGTTTGGGACAACAGGGCCAAAATGTCACTTTCACAGTCCCAAAGTGCCATTTTCACAGTAAAAAGGCCTGGTTCACTTTTGCTTAGCTTAGTCTGTAACTTGAAAACTATGTACCGTATGGCCCTATAAACTGTGTTGGGATGAAAGCTAGCCACTTTGAGCAATGTGGGAAGTGCTGGGGCAGTTTGGGACAACAGGGCCAAAATGTCACTTTCACAGTCCCAAAGTGCCATTTTCACAGTAAAAAGGCCTGGTTCACTTTTGCTTAGCTTAGTCTGTAACTTGAAAACTATGTACCGTATGGCCCTATAAACTGTGTTGGGATGAAAGCTAGCCACTTTGAGCAGTGTGGGAAGTGCTGGGGCAGTTTGGGACACACAGGGCCAAAATGTCACTTTCACAGTCCCAAAGTGCCATTTTCACAGTAAAAAGGCCTGGTTCACTTTTGCTTAGCTTAGTCTGTAACTTGAAAACTATGTACCGTATGGCCCTATAAACTGTGTTGGGATGAAAGCTAGCCACTTTGAGCATTGTGGCAAGAGCTGGGGCAGTTTGGGACAACAGGAACGAACAGGGCCAAAATGTCACTTTCACAGTCCCAAAGTGCCATTTTCACAGTAAAAAGGCCTGGTTCACTTTTGCTTAGCTTAGTCTGTAACTTGAAAACTATGTACCGTATGGCCTATAAACTGTGTTGGGATGAAAGCTAGCCACTTTGAGCAATGTGGGAAGTGCTGGGGCAGTTTGGGACAACAGGGCCAAAATGTCACTTTCACAGTCCCAAAGTGCCATTTTCACAGTAAAAAGGCCTGGTTCACTTTTGCTTAGCTTAGTCTGTAACTTGAAAACTATGTACCGTATGGCCCTATAAACTGTGTTGGGATGAAAGCTAGCCACTTTGAGCAATGTGGGAAGTGCTGGGGCAGTTTGGGACAACAGGGCCAAAATGTCACTTTCACAGTCCCAAAGTGCCATTTTCACAGTAAAAAGGCCTGGTTCACTTTTGCTTAGCTTAGTCTGTAACTTGAAAACTATGTACCGTATGGCCCTATAAACTGTGTTGGGATGAAAGCTAGCCACTTTGAGCAATGTGGGAAGTGCTGGGCAGTTTGGGACAACAGGGCCAAAATGTCACTTTCACAGTCCCAAAGTGCCGTTTTCACAGTAAAAAAGAAAGATTCATTTTGCTTAGCTTAGTCTGTAACTTGAAAACTATGTACCGTATGGCCCTATAAACTGTGTTGGGATGAAAGCTAGCCACTTTGAGCAATGTGGGAAGTGCTGGGGCAGTTTGGACAACAGGGCCAAAATGTCACTTTCACAGTCCCAAAGTGCCATTTTCACAGTAAAAAGGCCTGGTTCACTTTTGCTTAGCTTAGTCTGTAACTTGAAAACTATGTACCGTATGGCCCTATAAACTGTGTTGGGATGAAAGCTAGCCACTTTGAGCAATGTGGGAAGTGCTGGGGCAGTTTGGGACAACAGGGCCAAAATGTCACTTTCACAGTCCCAAAGTGCCATTTTCACAGTAAAAAGGCCTGGTTCACTTTTGCTTAGCTTAGTCTGTAACTTGAAAACTATGTACCGTATGGCCCTATAAACTGTGTTGGGATGAAAGCTAGCCACTTTGAGCAATGTGGGAAGTGCTGGGGCAGTTTGGGACAACAGGGCCAAAATGTCACTTTCACAGTCCCAAAGTGCCATTTTCACAGTAAAAAAGACAGATTCACTTTTGCTTAGCTTAGTCTGTAACTTGAAAACTATGTACCGTATGGCCCTATAAACTGTGTTGGGATGAAAGCTAGCCACTTTGAGCAATGTGGGAAGTGCTGGGGCAGTTTGGGACAACAGGGCCAAAATGTCACTTTCACAGTCCCAAAGTGCCATTTTCACAGTAAAAAGGCCTGGTTCACTTTTGCTTAGCTTAGTCTGTAACTTGAAAACTATGTACCGTATGGCCCTATAAACTGTGTTGGGATGAAAGCTAGCCACTTTGAGCAATGTGGGAAGTGCTGGGGCAGTTTGGGACAACAGGGCCAAAATGTCACTTTCACAGTCCCAAAGTGCCATTTTCACAGTAAAAAAAACAGATTCATTTTGCTTAGCTTAGTCTGTAACTTGAAAACTATGTACCGTATGGCCCTATAAACTGTGTTGGGATGAAAGCTAGCCACTTTGAGCAATGTGGGAAGTGCTGGGGCAGTTTGGGACAACAGGGCCAAAATGTCACTTTCACAGTCCCAAAGTGCCATTTTCACAGTAAAAAGGCCTGGTTCACTTTTGCTTAGCTTAGTCTGTAACTTGAAAACTATGTACCGTATGGCCCTATAAACTGTGTTGGGATGAAAGCTAGCCACTTTGAGCAATGTGGGAAGTGCTGGGGCAGTTTGGGACAACAGGGCCAAAATGTCACTTTCACAGTCCCAAAGTGCCATTTTCACAGTAAAAAGGCCTGGTTCACTTTTGCTTAGCTTAGTCTGTAACTTGAAAACTATGTACCGTATGGCCCTATAAACTGTGTTGGGATGAAAGCTAGCCACTTTGAGCATTGTGGCAAGAGCTGGGGCAGTTTGGGACAACAGGGATCGAACAGGGCCAAAATGTCACTTTCACAGTCCCAAAGTGCATTTTCACAGTAAAAAGGCCTGGTTCACTTTTGCTTAGCTTAGTCTGTAACTTGAAAACTATGTACCGTATGGCCCTATAAACTGTGTTGGGATGAAAGCTAGCCACTTTGAGCAATGTGGAAGTGCTGGGGCAGTTTGGGACAACAGGGCCAAAATGTCACTTTCACAGTCCCAAAGTGCCATTTTCACAGTAAAAAGGCCTGGTTCACTTTTGCTTAGCTTAGTCTGTAACTTGAAAACTATGTACCGTATGGCCCTATAAACTGTGTTGGGATGAAAGCTAGCCACTTTGAGCAATGTGGGAAGTGCTGGGGCAGTTTGGGACAACAGGGCCAAAATGTCACTTTCACAGTCCCAAAGTGCCATTTTCACAGTAAAAAGGCCTGGTTCACTTTTGCTTAGCTTAGTCTGTAACTTGAAAACTATGTACCGTATGGCCCTATAAACTGTGTTGGGATGAAAGCTAGCCACTTTGAGCAATGTGGGAAGTGCTGGGGCAGTTTGGGACAACAGGGCCAAAATGTCACTTTCACAGTCCCAAAGTGCCATTTTCACAGTAAAAAGGCCTGGTTCACTTTTGCTTAGCTTAGTCTGTAACTTGAAAACTATGTACCGTATGGCCCTATAAACTGTGTTGGGATGAAAGCTAGCCACTTTGAGCAATGTGGGAAGTGCTGGGGCAGTTTGGGACAACAGGGCCAAAATGTCACTTTCACAGTCCCAAAGTGCCATTTTCACAGTAAAAAGGCCTGGTTCACTTTTGCTTAGCTTAGTCTGTAACTTGAAAACTATGTACCGTATGGCCCTATAAACTGTGTTGGGATGAAAGCTAGCCACTTTGAGCAATGTGGGAAGTGCTGGGGCAGTTTGGGACAACAGGGCCAAAATGTCACTTTCACAGTCCCAAAGTGCCGTTTTCACAGTAAAAAAAAAAGATTCATTTTGCTTAGCTTAGTCTGTAACTTGAAAACTATGTACCGTATGGCCCTATAAACTGTGTTGGGATGAAAGCTAGCCACTTTGAGCAATGTGGGAAGTGCTGGGGCAGTTTGGGACAACAGGGCCAAAATGTCACTTTCACAGTCCCAAAGTGCCATTTTCACAGTAAAAAGGCCTGGTTCACTTTTGCTTAGCTTAGTCTGTAACTTGAAAACTATGTACCGTATGGCCCTATAAACTGTGTTGGGATGAAAGCTAGCCACTTTGAGCAATGTGGGAAGTGCTGGGGCAGTTTGGGACAACAGGGCCAAAATGTCACTTTCACAGTCCCAAAGTGCCATTTTCACAGTAAAAAGGCCTGGTTCACTTTTGCTTAGCTTAGTCTGTAACTTGAAAACTATGTACCGTATGGCCCTATAAACTGTGTTGGGATGAAAGCTAGCCACTTTGAGCAATGTGGGAAGTGCTGGGGCAGTTTGGGACAACAGGGCCAAAATGTCACTTTCACAGTCCCAAAGTGCCATTTTCACAGTAAAAAGGCCTGGTTCACTTTTGCTTAGCTTAGTCTGTAACTTGAAAACTATGTACCGTATGGCCCTATAAACTGTGTTGGGATGAAAGCTAGCCACTTTGAGCATTGTGGCAAGAGCTGGGGCAGTTTGGGACAACAGGAACGACAGGGCCAAAATGTCACTTTCACAGTCCCAAAGTGCCATTTTCACAGTAAAAAGGCCTGGTTCACTTTTGCTTAGCTTAGTCTGTAACTTGAAAACTATGTACCGTATGGCCCTATAAACTGTGTTGGGATGAAAGCTAGCCACTTTGAGCAATGTGGGAAGTGCTGGGGCAGTTTGGGACAACAGGGCCAAAATGTCACTTTCACAGTCCCAAAGTGCCATTTTCACAGTAAAAAGGCCTGGTTCACTTTTGCTTAGCTTAGTCTGTAACTTGAAAACTATGTACCGTATGGCCCTATAAACTGTGTTGGGATGAAAGCTAGCCACTTTGAGCAATGTGGGAAGTGCTGGGGCAGTTTGGGACAACAGGGCCAAAATGTCACTTTCACAGTCCCAAAGTGCCATTTTCACAGTAAAAAGGCCTGGTTCACTTTTGCTTAGCTTAGTCTGTAACTTGAAAACTATGTACCGTATGGCCCTATAAACTGTGTTGGGATGAAAGCTAGCCACTTTGAGCAATGTGGGAAGTGCTGGGGCAGTTTGGGACAACAGGGCCAAAATGTCACTTTCACAGTCCCAAAGTGCCGTTTTCACAGTAAAAAAAAAAGATTCATTTTGCTTAGCTTAGTCTGTAACTTGAAAACTATGTACCGTATGGCCCTATAAACTGTGTTGGGATGAAAGCTAGCCACTTTGAGCAATGTGGGAAGTGCTGGGGCAGTTTGGGACAACAGGGCCAAAATGTCACTTTCACAGTCCCAAAGTGCCATTTTCACAGTAAAAAGGCCTGGTTCACTTTTGCTTAGCTTAGTCTGTAACTTGAAAACTATGTACCGTATGGCCCTATAAACTGTGTTGGGATGAAAGCTAGCCACTTTGAGCAATGTGGGAAGTGCTGGGGCAGTTTGGGACAACAGGGCCAAAATGTCACTTTCACAGTCCCAAAGTGCCATTTTCACAGTAAAAAAAAACAGATTCATTTTGCTTAGCTTAGTCTGTAACTTGAAAACTATGTACCGTATGGCCCTATAAACTGTGTTGGGATGAAAGCTAGCCACTTTGAGCAATGTGGGAAGTGCTGGGCAGTTTGGGACAACAGGGCCAAAATGTCACTTTCACAGTCCCAAAGTGCCATTTTCACAGTAAAAAGGCCTGGTTCACTTTTGCTTAGCTTAGTCTGTAACTTGAAAACTATGTACCGTATGGCCCTATAAACTGTGTTGGGATGAAAGCTAGCCACTTTGAGCAATGTGGGAAGTGCTGGGGCAGTTTGGGACAACAGGGCCAAAATGTCACTTTCACAGTCCCAAAGTGCCATTTTCACAGTAAAAAAGACTGATTCACTTTTGCTTAGCTTAGTCTGTAACTTGAAAACTATGTACCGTATGGCCCTATAAACTGTGTTGGGATGAAAGCTAGCCACTTTGAGCAATGTGGGAAGTGCTGGGGCAGTTTGGGACAACAGGGCCAAAATGTCACTTTCACAGTCCCAAAGTGCCATTTTCACAGTAAAAAGGCCTGGTTCACTTTTGCTTAGCTTAGTCTGTAACTTGAAAACTATGTACCGTATGGCCCTATAAACTGTGTTGGGATGAAAGCTAGCCACTTTGAGCAATGTGGGAAGTGCTGGGGCAGTTTGGGACAACAGGGCCAAAATGTCACTTTCACAGTCCCAAAGTGCCATTTTCACAGTAAAAAAGGCCTGGTTCACTTTTGCTTAGCTTAGTCTGTAACTTGAAAACTATGTACCGTATGGCCCTATAAACTGTGTTGGGATGAAAGCTAGCCACTTTGAGCAATGTGGGAAGTGCTGGGGCAGTTTGGGACAACAGGGCCAAAATGTCACTTTCACAGTCCCAAAGTGCCGTTTTCACAGTAAAAAAAACTGATTCACTTTTGCTTAGCTTAGTCTGTAACTTGAAAACTATGTACCGTATGGCCCTATAAACTGTGTTGGGATGAAAGCTAGCCACTTTGAGCAATGTGGGAAGTGCTGGGGCAGTTTGGGACAACAGGGCCAAAATGTCACTTTCACAGTCCCAAAGTGCCATTTTCACAGTAAAAAGGCCTGGTTCACTTTTGCTTAGCTTAGTCTGTAACTTGAAAACTATGTACCGTATGGCCCTATAAACTGTGTTGGGATGAAAGCTAGCCACTTTGAGCAATGTGGGAAGTGCTGGGGCAGTTTGGGACAACAGGGCCAAAATGTCACTTTCACAGTCCCAAAGTGCCATTTTCACAGTAAAAAGGCCTGGTTCACTTTTGCTTAGCTTAGTCTGTAACTTGAAAACTATGTACCGTATGGCCCTATAAACTGTGTTGGGATGAAAGCTAGCCACTTTGAGCAATGTGGGAAGTGCTGGGCAGTTTGGGACAACAGGGCCAAAATGTCACTTTCACAGTCCCAAAGTGCCGTTTTCACAGTAAAAAAGAAAAGATTCATTTTGCTTAGCTTTGTCTGTAACTTGAAAACTATGTACCGTATGGCCCTATAAACTGTGTTGGGATGAAAGCTAGCCACTTTGAGCAATGTGGGAAGTGCTGGGGCAGTTTGGGACAACAGGGCCAAAATGTCACTTTCACAGTCCCAAAGTGCCATTTTCACAGTAAAAAGGCCTGGTTCACTTTTGCTTAGCTTAGTCTGTAACTTGAAAACTATGTACCGTATGGCCCTATAAACTGTGTTGGGATGAAAGCTAGCCACTTTGAGCAATGTGGGAAGTGCTGGGGCAGTTTGGGACAACAGGGCCAAAATGTCACTTTCACAGTCCCAAAGTGCCATTTTCACAGTAAAAAGGCCTGGTTCACTTTTGCTTAGCTTAGTCTGTAACTTGAAAACTATGTACCGTATGGCCCTATAAACTGTGTTGGGATGAAAGCTAGCCACTTTGAGCATTGTGGCAAGAGCTGGGGCAGTTTGGGACAACAGGACGAACAGGGCCAAAATGTCACTTTCACAGTCCCAAAGTGCCATTTTCACAGTAAAAAGGCCTGGTTCACTTTTGCTTAGCTTAGTCTGTAACTTGAAAACTATGTACCGTATGGCCCTATAAACTGTGTTGGGATGAAAGCTAGCCACTTTGAGCAATGTGGGAAGTGCTGGGGCAGTTTGGGACAACAGGGCCAAAATGTCACTTTCACAGTCCCAAAGTGCCATTTTCACAGTAAAAAGGCCTGGTTCACTTTTGCTTAGCTTAGTCTGTAACTTGAAAACTATGTACCGTATGGCCCTATAAACTGTGTTGGGATGAAAGCTAGCCACTTTGAGCAATGTGGGAAGTGCTGGGGCAGTTTGGGACAACAGGGCCAAAATGTCACTTTCACAGTCCCAAAGTGCCATTTTCACAGTAAAAAAGGCCTGGTTCACTTTTGCTTAGCTTAGTCTGTAACTTGAAAACTATGTACCGTATGGCCCTATAAACTGTGTTGGGATGAAAGCTAGCCACTTTGAGCAATGTGGGAAGTGCTGGGGCAGTTTGGGACAACAGGGCCAAAATGTCACTTTCACAGTCCCAAAGTGCCGTTTTCACAGTAAAAAAAACAGATTCACTTTTGCTTAGCTTAGTCTGTAACTTGAAAACTATGTACCGTATGGCCCTATAAACTGTGTTGGGATGAAAGCTAGCCACTTTGAGCAATGTGGGAAGTGCTGGGGCAGTTTGGGACAACAGGGCCAAAATGTCACTTTCACAGTCCCAAAGTGCCATTTTCACAGTAAAAAGGCCTGGTTCACTTTTGCTTAGCTTAGTCTGTAACTTGAAAACTATGTACCGTATGGCCCTATAAACTGTGTTGGGATGAAAGCTAGCCACTTTGAGCAATGTGGGAAGTGCTGGGGCAGTTTGGGACAACAGGGCCAAAATGTCACTTTCACAGTCCCAAAGTGCCATTTTCACAGTAAAAAGGCCTGGTTCACTTTTGCTTAGCTTAGTCTGTAACTTGAAAACTATGTACCGTATGGCCCTATAAACTGTGTTGGGATGAAAGCTAGCCACTTTGAGCATTGTGGGAAGTGCTGGGGCAGTTTGGGACAACAGGGCCAAAATGTCACTTTCACAGTCCCAAAGTGCCATTTTCACAGTAAAAAGGCCTGGTTCACTTTTGCTTAGCTTAGTCTGTAACTTGAAAACTATGTACCGTATGGCCCTATAAACTGTGTTGGGATGAAAGCTAGCCACTTTGAGCATTGTGGCAAGAGCTGGGGCAGTTTGGGACAACAGGAACGACAGGCAAAATGTCACTTTCACAGTCCCAAAGTGCCATTTTCACAGTAAAAAGGCCTGGTTCACTTTTGCTTAGCTTAGTCTGTAACTTGAAAACTATGTACCGTATGGCCCTATAAACTGTGTTGGGATGAAAGCTAGCCACTTTGAGCAATGTGGGAAGTGCTGGGGCAGTTTGGGACAACAGGGCCAAAATGTCACTTTCACAGTCCCAAAGTGCCATTTTCACAGTAAAAAGGCCTGGTTCACTTTTGCTTAGCTTAGTCTGTAACTTGAAAACTATGTACCGTATGGCCCTATAAACTGTGTTGGGATGAAAGCTAGCCACTTTGAGCATTGTGGCAAGAGCTGGGGCAGTTTGGGACAACAGGAACGAACAGGGCCAAAATGTCACTTTCACAGTCCCAAAGTGCCATTTTCACAGTAAAAAGGCCTGGTTCACTTTTGCTTAGCTTAGTCTGTAACTTGAAAACTATGTACCGTATGGCCCTATAAACTGTGTTGGGATGAAGCTAGCCACTTTGAGCAATGTGGGAAGTGCTGGGGCAGTTTGGGACAACAGGGCCAAAATGTCACTTTCACAGTCCCAAAGTGCCATTTTCACAGTAAAAAGGCCTGGTTCACTTTTGCTTAGCTTAGTCTGTAACTTGAAAACTATGTACCGTATGGCCCTATAAACTGTGTTGGGATGAAAGCTAGCCACTTTGAGCAATGTGGGAAGTGCTGGGGCAGTTTGGGACAACAGGGCCAAAATGTCACTTTCACAGTCCCAAAGTGCCATTTTCACAGTAAAAAGGCCTGGTTCACTTTTGCTTAGCTTAGTCTGTAACTTGAAAACTATGTACCGTATGGCCCTATAAACTGTGTTGGGATGAAAGCTAGCCACTTTGAGCAATGTGGGAAGTGCTGGGGCAGTTTGGGACAACAGGGCCAAAATGTCACTTTCACAGTCCCAAAGTGCCGTTTTCACAGTAAAAAAAAAGATTCATTTTGCTTAGCTTAGTCTGTAACTTGAAAACTATGTACCGTATGGCCCTATAAACTGTGTTGGGATGAAAGCTAGCCACTTTGAGCAATGTGGGAAGTGCTGGGGCAGTTTGGGACAACAGGGCCAAAATGTCACTTTCACAGTCCCAAAGTGCCATTTTCACAGTAAAAAGGCCTGGTTCACTTTTGCTTAGCTTAGTCTGTAACTTGAAAACTATGTACCGTATGGCCCTATAAACTGTGTTGGGATGAAAGCTAGCCACTTTGAGCAATGTGGGAAGTGCTGGGGCAGTTTGGGACAACAGGGCCAAAATGTCACTTTCACAGTCCCAAAGTGCCATTTTCACAGTAAAAAGGCCTGGTTCACTTTTGCTTAGCTTAGTCTGTAACTTGAAAACTATGTACCGTATGGCCCTATAAACTGTGTTGGGATGAAAGCTAGCCACTTTGAGCAATGTGGAAGTGCTGGGGCAGTTTGGGACAACAGGGCCAAAATGTCACTTTCACAGTCCCAAAGTGCCATTTTCACAGTAAAAAAGACAGATTCACTTTTGCTTAGCTTAGTCTGTAACTTGAAAACTATGTACCGTATGGCCCTATAAACTGTGTTGGGATGAAAGCTAGCCACTTTGAGCAATGTGGGAAGTGCTGGGGCAGTTTGGGACAACAGGGCCAAAATGTCACTTTCACAGTCCCAAAGTGCCATTTTCACAGTAAAAAGGCCTGGTTCACTTTTGCTTAGCTTAGTCTGTAACTTGAAAACTATGTACCGTATGGCCCTATAAACTGTGTTGGGATGAAAGCTAGCCACTTTGAGCAATGTGGGAAGTGCTGGGGCAGTTTGGGACAACAGGGCCAAAATGTCACTTTCACAGTCCCAAAGTGCCATTTTCACAGTAAAAAGGCCTGTTCACTTTTGCTTAGCTTAGTCTGTAACTTGAAAACTATGTACCGTATGGCCCTATAAACTGTGTTGGGATGAAAGCTAGCCACTTTGAGCAATGTGGGAAGTGCTGGGGCAGTTTGGGACAACAGGGCCAAAATGTCACTTTCACAGTCCCAAAGTGCCGTTTTCACAGTAAAAAAAAAAAGATTCATTTTGCTTAGCTTAGTCTGTAACTTGAAAACTATGTACCGTATGGCCCTATAAACTGTGTTGGGATGAAAGCTAGCCACTTTGAGCAATGTGGAAGTGCTGGGGCAGTTTGGGACAACAGGGCCAAAATGTCACTTTCACAGTCCCAAAGTGCCATTTTCACAGTAAAAAGGCCTGGTTCACTTTTGCTTAGCTTAGTCTGTAACTTGAAAACTATGTACCGTATGGCCCTATAAACTGTGTTGGGATGAAAGCTAGCCACTTTGAGCAATGTGGGAAGTGCTGGGGCAGTTTGGGACAACAGGGCCAAAATGTCACTTTCACAGTCCCAAAGTGCCATTTTCACAGTAAAAAGGCCTGGTTCACTTTTGCTTAGCTTAGTCTGTAACTTGAAAACTATGTACCGTATGGCCCTATAAACTGTGTTGGGATGAAAGCTAGCCACTTTGAGCAATGTGGAAGAGCTGGGGCAGTTTGGGACAACAGGGATCAACAGGGCCAAAATGTCACTTTCACAGTCCCAAAGTGCCATTTTCACAGTAAAAAGGCCTGGTTCACTTTTGCTTAGCTTAGTCTGTAACTTGAAAACTATGTACCGTATGGCCCTATAAACTGTGTTGGGATGAAAGCTAGCCACTTTGAGCAATGTGGGAAGTGCTGGGGCAGTTTGGGACAACAGGGCCAAAATGTCACTTTCACAGTCCCAAAGTGCCATTTTCACAGTAAAAAGGCCTGGTTCACTTTTGCTTAGCTTAGTCTGTAACTTGAAAACTATGTACCGTATGGCCCTATAAACTGTGTTGGGATGAAAGCTAGCCACTTTGAGCAATGTGGGAAGTGCTGGGGCAGTTTGGGACAACAGGGCCAAAATGTCACTTTCACAGTCCCAAAGTGCCGTTTTCACAGTAAAAAAAAAAAGATTCATTTTGCTTAGCTTTGTCTGTAACTTGAAAACTATGTACCGTATGGCCCTATAAACTGTGTTGGATGAAAGCTAGCCACTTTGAGCAATGTGGGAAGTGCTGGGCAGTTTGGGACAACAGGGCCAAAATGTCACTTTCACAGTCCCAAAGTGCCATTTTCACAGTAAAAAGGCCTGGTTCACTTTTGCTTAGCTTAGTCTGTAACTTGAAAACTATGTACCGTATGGCCCTATAAACTGTGTTGGATGAAAGCTAGCCACTTTGAGCAATGTGGGAAGTGCTGGGGCAGTTTGGGACAACAGGGCCAAAATGTCACTTTCACAGTCCCAAAGTGCCATTTTCACAGTAAAAAGGCCTGGTTCACTTTTGCTTAGCTTAGTCTGTAACTTGAAAACTATGTACCGTATGGCCCTATAAACTGTGTTGGGATGAAAGCTAGCCACTTTGAGCATTGTGGCAAGAGCTGGGGCAGTTTGGACAACAGGGAACGAACAGGGCCAAAATGTCACTTTCACAGTCCAAAGTGCCATTTTCACAGTAAAAAGGCCTGGTTCACTTTTGCTTAGCTTAGTCTGTAACTTGAAAACTATGTACCGTATGGCCCTATAAACTGTGTTGGGATGAAAGCTAGCCACTTTGAGCAATGTGGGAAGTGCTGGGGCAGTTTGGGACAACAGGGCCAAAATGTCACTTTCACAGTCCCAAAGTGCCATTTTCACAGTAAAAAGGCCTGGTTCACTTTTGCTTAGCTTAGTCTGTAACTTGAAAACTATGTACCGTATGGCCCTATAAACTGTGTTGGGATGAAAGCTAGCCACTTGAGCAATGTGGAAGTGCTGGGCAGTTTGGGACAACAGGGCCAAAATGTCACTTTCACAGTCCCAAAGTGCCGTTTTCACAGTAAAAAAAAAAAGATTCATTTTGCTTAGCTTTGTCTGTAACTTGAAAACTATGTACCGTATGGCCCTATAAACTGTGTTGGGATGAAAGCTAGCCACTTTGAGCAATGTGGGAAGTGCTGGGGCAGTTTGGGACAACAGGGCCAAAATGTCACTTTCACAGTCCCAAAGTGCCATTTTCACAGTAAAAAGGCCTGGTTCACTTTTGCTTAGCTTAGTCTGTAACTTGAAAACTATGTACCGTATGGCCCTATAAACTGTGTTGGGATGAAAGCTAGCCACTTTGAGCAATGTGGGAAGTGCTGGGGCAGTTTGGGACAACAGGGCCAAAATGTCACTTTCACAGTCCCAAAGTGCCATTTTCACAGTAAAAAGGCCTGGTTCACTTTTGCTTAGCTTAGTCTGTAACTTGAAAACTATGTACCGTATGGCCCTATAAACTGTGTTGGGATGAAAGCTAGCCACTTTGAGCATTGTGGCAAGAGCTGGGGCAGTTTGGGACAACAGGGAACGAACAGGGCCAAAATGTCACTTTCACAGTCCCAAAGTGCCATTTTCACAGTAAAAAGGCCTGGTTCACTTTTGCTTAGCTTAGTCTGTAACTTGAAAACTATGTACCGTATGGCCCTATAAACTGTGTTGGATGAAAGCTAGCCACTTTGAGCAATGTGGGAAGTGCTGGGGCAGTTTGGGACAACAGGGCCAAAATGTCACTTTCACAGTCCCAAAGTGCCATTTTCACAGTAAAAAGGCCTGGTTCACTTTTGCTTAGCTTAGTCTGTAACTTGAAAACTATGTACCGTATGGCCCTATAAACTGTGTTGGGATGAAAGCTAGCCACTTTGAGCAATGTGGGAAGTGCTGGGGCAGTTTGGGACAACAGGGCCAAAATGTCACTTTCACAGTCCCAAAGTGCCATTTTCACAGTAAAAAGGCCTGGTTCACTTTTGCTTAGCTTAGTCTGTAACTTGAAAACTATGTACCGTATGGCCCTATAAACTGTGTTGGGATGAAAGCTAGCCACTTTGAGCAATGTGGGAAGTGCTGGGGCAGTTTGGGACAACAGGGCCAAAATGTCACTTTCACAGTCCCAAAGTGCCATTTTCACAGTAAAAAGGCCTGGTTCACTTTTGCTTAGCTTAGTCTGTAACTTGAAAACTATGTACCGTATGGCCCTATAAACTGTGTTGGGATGAAAGCTAGCCACTTTGAGCAATGTGGGAAGTGCTGGGGCAGTTTGGGACAACAGGGCCAAAATGTCACTTTCACAGTCCCAAGTGCCGTTTTCACAGTAAAAAAAAAAAGATTCATTTTGCTTAGCTTAGTCTGTAACTTGAAAACTATGTACCGTATGGCCCTATAAACTGTGTTGGGATGAAAGCTAGCCACTTTGAGCAATGTGGGAAGTGCTGGGGCAGTTTGGGACAACAGGGCCAAAATGTCACTTTCACAGTCCCAAAGTGCCATTTTCACAGTAAAAAGGCCTGGTTCACTTTTGCTTAGCTTAGTCTGTAACTTGAAAACTATGTACCGTATGGCCCTATAAACTGTGTTGGGATGAAAGCTAGCCACTTTGAGCAATGTGGGAAGTGCTGGGGCAGTTTGGGACAACAGGGCCAAAATGTCACTTTCACAGTCCCAAAGTGCCATTTTCACAGTAAAAAAACAGATTCATTTTGCTTAGCTTAGTCTGTAACTGAAAAACTATGTACCGTATGGCCCTATAAACTGTGTTGGATGAAAGCTAGCCACTTTGAGCAATGTGGGAAGTGCTGGGGCAGTCTGGGACAACAGGGCCAAAATGTCACTTTCACAGTCCCAAAGTGCCATTTTCACAGTAAAAAGGCCTGGTTCACTTTTGCTTAGCTTAGTCTGTAACTTGAAAACTATGTACCGTATGGCCCTATAAACTGTGTTGGGATGAAAGCTAGCCACTTTGAGCAATGTGGGAAGTGCTGGGGCAGTTTGGGACAACAGGGCCAAAATGTCACTTTCACAGTCCCAAAGTGCCATTTTCACAGTAAAAAAAGACAGATTAATTTTGCTTAGCTTAGTCTGTAACTTGAAAACTATGTACCGTATGGCCCTATAAACTGTGTTGGGATGAAAGCTAGCCACTTTGAGCAATGTGGGAAGTGCTGGGGCAGTTTGGGACAACAGGGCCAAAATGTCACTTTCACAGTCCCAAAGTGCCGTTTTCACAGTAAAAAAAAAAGATTCATTTTGCTTAGCTTTGTCTGTAACTTGAAAACTATGTACCGTATGGCCCTATAAACTGTGTTGGATGAAAGCTAGCCACTTTGAGCAATGTGGGAAGTGCTGGGGCAGTTTGGGACAACAGGGCCAAAATGTCACTTTCACAGTCCCAAAGTGCCATTTTCACAGTAAAAAGGCCTGGTTCACTTTTGCTTAGCTTAGTCTGTAACTTGAAAACTATGTACCGTATGGCCCTATAAACTGTGTTGGGATGAAAGCTAGCCACTTTGAGCAATGTGGGAAGTGCTGGGGCAGTTTGGGACAACAGGGCCAAAATGTCACTTTCACAGTCCCAAAGTGCCATTTTCACAGTAAAAAGGCCTGGTTCACTTTTGCTTAGCTTAGTCTGTAACTTGAAAACTATGTACGTATGGCCCTATAAACTGTGTTGGGATGAAAGCTAGCCACTTTGAGCATTGTGGCAAGAGCTGGGGCAGTTTGGGACAACAGGGAACGAACAGGGCCAAAATGTCACTTTCACAGTCCCAAAGTGCCATTTTCACAGTAAAAAGGCTGGTTCACTTTTGCTTAGCTTAGTCTGTAACTTGAAACTATGTACCGTATGGCCCTATAAACTGTGTTGGGATGAAAGCTAGCCACTTTTGAGCAATGTGGGAAGTGCTGGGGCAGTTTGGGACAACAGGGCCAAAATGTCACTTTCACAGTCCCAAAGTGCCATTTTCACAGTAAAAAAGGCGGTTCACTTTTGCTTAGCTTAGTCTGTAACTTGAAAACTATGTACGTATGGCCCTATAAACTGTGTTGGGATGAAAGCTAGCCACTTTGAGCAATGTGGAAGTGCTGGGGCAGTTTGGGACAACAGGGCCAAAATGTCACTTTCACAGTCCCAAAGTGCCGTTTTCACAGTAAAAAAAAAAAGATTCATTTTGCTTAGCTTTGTCTGTAACTTGAAAACTATGTACCGTATGGCCCTATAAACTGTGTTGGGATGAAAGCTAGCCACTTTGAGCAATGTGGGAAGTGCTGGGGCAGTTTGGGACAACAGGGCCAAAATGTCACTTTCACAGTCCCAAAGTGCCATTTTCACAGTAAAAAGGCCTGGTTCACTTTTGCTTAGCTTAGTCTGTAACTTGAAAACTATGTACCGTATGGCCCTATAAACTGTGTTGGGATGAAAGCTAAAGCTAGCCACTTTGAGCAATGTGGGAAGTGCTGGGGCAGTTTGGGACAACAGGGCCAAAATGTCACTTTCACAGTCCCAAAGTGCCATTTTCACAGTAAAAAGGCCTGGTTCACTTTTGCTTAGCTTAGTCTGTAACTTGAAAACTATGTACCGTATGGCCCTATAAACTGTGTTGGGATGAAAGCTAGCCACTTTGAGCATTGTGGCAAGAGCTGGGGCAGTTTGGGACAACAGGGAACGAACAGGGCCAAAATGTCACTTTCACAGTCCCAAAGTGCCATTTTCACAGTAAAAAGGCCTGGTTCACTTTTGCTTAGCTTAGTCTGTAACTTGAAAACTATGTACCGTATGGCCCTATAAACTGTGTTGGGATGAAAGCTAGCCACTTTGAGCAATGTGGGAAGTGCTGGGGCAGTTTGGGACAACAGGGCCAAAATGTCACTTTCACAGTCCCAAAGTGCCATTTTCACAGTAAAAAGGCCTGGTTCACTTTTGCTTAGCTTAGTCTGTAACTTGAAAACTATGTACCGTATGGCCCTATAAACTGTGTTGGGATGAAAGCTAGCCACTTTGAGCAATGTGGGAAGTGCTGGGGCAGTTTGGGACAACAGGGCCAAAATGTCACTTTCACAGTCCCAAAGTGCCATTTTCACAGTAAAAAGGCCTGGTTCACTTTTGCTTAGCTTAGTCTGTAACTTGAAAACTATGTACCGTATGGCCCTATAAACTGTGTTGGGATGAAAGCTAGCCACTTTGAGCAATGTGGGAAGTGCTGGGGCAGTTTGGGACAACAGGGCCAAAATGTCACTTTCACAGTCCCAAAGTGCCATTTTCACAGTAAAAAGGCCTGGTTCACTTTTGCTTAGCTTAGTCTGTAACTTGAAAACTATGTACCGTATGGCCCTATAAACTGTGTTGGGATGAAAGCTAGCCACTTTGAGCAATGTGGGAAGTGCTGGGGCAGTTTGGGACAACAGGGCCAAAATGTCACTTTCACAGTCCCAAAGTGCCATTTTCACAGTAAAAAGGCCTGGTTCACTTTTGCTTAGCTTAGTCTGTAACTTGAAAACTATGTACCGTATGGCCCTATA
The DNA here is from genome assembly GCF_963924005.1 of Protomyctophum bolini. Classification (NCBI taxonomy): domain Eukaryota; kingdom Metazoa; phylum Chordata; class Actinopteri; order Myctophiformes; family Myctophidae; genus Protomyctophum; species Protomyctophum bolini. The sequence continues at coordinate 73,256 of NW_027665641.1, read as the reverse complement.
AACTGTGTTGGGATGAAAGCTAGCCACTTTGAGCAATGTGGGAAGTGCTGGGGCAGTTTGGGACAACAGGGCCAAAATGTCACTTTCACAGTCCCAAAGTGCCGTTTTCACAGTAAAAAAAAAAGATTAATTTTGCTTAGCTTAGTCTGTAACTTGAAAACTATGTACCGTATGGCCCTATAAACTGTGTTGGGATGAAAGCTAGCCACTTTGAGCAATGTGGGAAGTGCTGGGGCAGTTTGGGACAACAGGGCCAAAATGTCACTTTCACAGTCCCAAAGTGCCATTTTCACAGTAAAAAGGCCTGGTTCACTTTTGCTTAGCTTAGTCTGTAACTTGAAAACTATGTACCGTATGGCCCTATAAACTGTGTTGGGATGAAAGCTAGCCACTTTGAGCAATGTGGGAAGTGCTGGGGCAGTTTGGGACAACAGGGCCAAAATGTCACTTTCACAGTCCCAAAGTGCCATTTTCACAGTAAAAAGGCCTGGTTCACTTTTGCTTAGCTTAGTCTGTAACTTGAAAACTATGTACCGTATGGCCCTATAAACTGTGTTGGGATGAAAGCTAGCCACTTTGAGCAGTGTGGGAAGTGCTGGGGCAGTTTGGGACAACAGGGCCAAAATGTCACTTTCACAGTCCCAAAGTGCCATTTTCACAGTAAAAAGGCCTGGTTCACTTTTGCTTAGCTTAGTCTGTAACTTGAAAACTATGTACCGTATGGCCCTATAAACTGTGTTGGGATGAAAGCTAGCCACTTTGAGCATTGTGGCAAGAGCTGGGGCAGTTTGGGACAACAGGGAACGAACAGGGCCAAAATGTCACTTTCACAGTCCCAAAGTGCCATTTTCACAGTAAAAAGGCCTGGTTCACTTTTGCTTAGCTTAGTCTGTAACTTGAAAACTATGTACCGTATGGCCCTATAAACTGTGTTGGGATGAAAGCTAGCCACTTTGAGCAGTGTGGGAAGTGCTGGGGCAGTTTGGGACAACAGGGCCAAAATGTCACTTTCACAGTCCCAAAGTGCCATTTTCACAGTAAAAAGGCCTGGTTCACTTTTGCTTAGCTTAGTCTGTAACTTGAAAACTATGTACCGTATGGCCCTATAAACTGTGTTGGGATGAAAGCTAGCCACTTTGAGCATTGTGGCAAGAGCTGGGGCAGTTTGGGACAACAGGGAACGAACAGGGCCAAAATGTCACTTTCACAGTCCCAAAGTGCCATTTTCACAGTAAAAAGGCCTGGTTCACTTTTGCTTAGCTTAGTCTGTAACTTGAAAACTATGTACCGTATGGCCCTATAAACTGTGTTGGGATGAAAGCTAGCCACTTTGAGCAATGTGGGAGGTGCTGGGGCAGTTTGGGACAACAGGGCCAAAATGTCACTTTCACAGTCCCAAAGTGCCATTTTCACAGTAAAAAGGCCTGGTTCACTTTTGCTTAGCTTAGTCTGTAACTTGAAAACTATGTACCGTATGGCCCTATAAACTGTGTTGGGATGAAAGCTAGCCACTTTGAGCAATGTGGGAAGTGCTGGGGCAGTTTGGGACAACAGGGCCAAAATGTCACTTTCACAGTCCCAAAGTGCCATTTTCACAGTAAAAAGGCCTGGTTCACTTTTGCTTAGCTTAGTCTGTAACTTGAAAACTATGTACCGTATGGCCCTATAAACTGTGTTGGGATGAAAGCTAGCCACTTTGAGCAATGTGGGAAGTGCTGGGGCAGTTTGGGACAACAGGGCCAAAATGTCACTTTCACAGTCCCAAAGTGCCGTTTTCACAGTAAAAAAAAAAAGATTCATTTTGCTTAGCTTAGTCTGTAACTTGAAAACTATGTACCGTATGGCCCTATAAACTGTGTTGGGATGAAAGCTAGCCACTTTGAGCAATGTGGGAAGTGCTGGGGCAGTTTGGGACAACAGGGCCAAAATGTCACTTTCACAGTCCCAAAGTGCCATTTTCACAGTAAAAAGGCCTGGTTCACTTTTGCTTAGCTTAGTCTGTAACTTGAAAACTATGTACCGTATGGCCCTATAAACTGTGTTGGGATGAAAGCTAGCCACTTTGAGCAATGTGGGAAGTGCTGGGGCAGTTTGGGACAACAGGGCCAAAATGTCACTTTCACAGTCCCAAAGTGCCATTTTCACAGTAAAAAGGCCTGGTTCACTTTTGCTTAGCTTAGTCTGTAACTTGAAAACTATGTACCGTATGGCCCTATAAACTGTGTTGGGATGAAAGCTAGCCACTTTGAGCAATGTGGGAAGTGCTGGGGCAGTTTGGGACAACAGGGCCAAAATGTCACTTTCACAGTCCCAAAGTGCCATTTTCACAGTAAAAAAAAAACAGATTCATTTTGCTTAGCTTAGTCTGTAACTTGAAAACTATGTACCGTATGGCCCTATAAACTGTGTTGGGATGAAAGCTAGCCACTTTGAGCAATGTGGGAAGTGCTGGGGCAGTTTGGGACAACAGGGCCAAAATGTCACTTTCACAGTCCCAAAGTGCCATTTTCACAGTAAAAAGGCCTGGTTCACTTTTGCTTAGCTTAGTCTGTAACTTGAAAACTATGTACCGTATGGCCCTATAAACTGTGTTGGGATGAAAGCTAGCCACTTTGAGCAATGTGGGAAGTGCTGGGGCAGTTTGGGACAACAGGGCCAAAATGTCACTTTCACAGTCCCAAAGTGCCATTTTCACAGTAAAAAGGCCTGGTTCACTTTTGCTTAGCTTAGTCTGTAACTTGAAAACTATGTACCGTATGGCCCTATAAACTGTGTTGGGATGAAAGCTAGCCACTTTGAGCAATGTGGGAAGTGCTGGGGCAGTTTGGGACAACAGGGCCAAAATGTCACTTTCACAGTCCCAAAGTGCCATTTTCACAGTAAAAAGGCCTGGTTCACTTTTGCTTAGCTTAGTCTGTAACTTGAAAACTATGTACCGTATGGCCCTATAAACTGTGTTGGGATGAAAGCTAGCCACTTTGAGCAATGTGGGAAGTGCTGGGGCAGTTTGGGACAACAGGGCCAAAATGTCACTTTCACAGTCCCAAAGTGCCATTTTCACAGTAAAAAAAAAACAGATTCATTTTGCTTAGCTTAGTCTGTAACTTGAAAACTATGTACCGTATGGCCCTATAAACTGTGTTGGGATGAAAGCTAGCCACTTTGAGCAATGTGGGAAGTGCTGGGGCAGTTTGGGACAACAGGGCCAAAATGTCACTTTCACAGTCCCAAAGTGCCATTTTCACAGTAAAAAGGCCTGGTTCACTTTTGCTTAGCTTAGTCTGTAACTTGAAAACTATGTACCGTATGGCCCTATAAACTGTGTTGGGATGAAAGCTAGCCACTTTGAGCAATGTGGGAAGTGCTGGGGCAGTTTGGGACAACAGGGCCAAAAAGTCACTTTCACAGTCCCAAAGTGCCATTTTCACAGTAAAAAAAAACAGATTCATTTTGCTTAGCTTAGTCTGTAACTTGAAAACTATGTACCGTATGGCCCTATAAACTGTGTTGGGATGAAAGCTAGCCACTTTGAGCAATGTGGGAAGTGCTGGGGCAGTTTGGGACAACAGGGCCAAAATGTCACTTTCACAGTCCCAAAGTGCCGTTTTCACAGTAAAAAAAAAAAGATTCATTTTGCTTAGCTTTGTCTGTAACTTGAAAACTATGTACCGTATGGCCCTATAAACTGTGTTGGGATGAAAGCTAGCCACTTTGAGCAATGTGGGAAGTGCTGGGGCAGTTTGGGACAACAGGGCCAAAATGTCACTTTCACAGTCCCAAAGTGCCATTTTCACAGTAAAAAGGCCTGGTTCACTTTTGCTTAGCTTAGTCTGTAACTTGAAAACTATGTACCGTATGGCCCTATAAACTGTGTTGGGATGAAAGCTAGCCACTTTGAGCAATGTGGGAAGTGCTGGGGCAGTTTGGGACAACAGGGCCAAAATGTCACTTTCACAGTCCCAAAGTGCCATTTTCACAGTAAAAAGGCCTGGTTCACTTTTGCTTAGCTTAGTCTGTAACTTGAAAACTATGTACCGTATGGCCCTATAAACTGTGTTGGGATGAAAGCTAGCCACTTTGAGCATTGTGGCAAGAGCTGGGGCAGTTTGGGACAACAGGGAACGAACAGGCCCAAAATGTCACTTTCACAGTCCCAAAGTGCCATTTTCACAGTAAAAAGGCCTGGTTCACTTTTGCTTAGCTTAGTCTGTAACTTGAAAACTATGTACCGTATGGCCCTATAAACTGTGTTGGGATGAAAGCTAGCCACTTTGAGCAATGTGGGAAGTGCTGGGGCAGTTTGGGACAACAGGGCCAAAATGTCACTTTCACAGTCCCAAAGTGCCATTTTCACAGTAAAAAGGCCTGGTTCACTTTTGCTTAGCTTAGTCTGTAACTTGAAAACTATGTACCGTATGGCCCTATAAACTGTGTTGGGATGAAAGCTAGCCACTTTGAGCAATGTGGGAAGTGCTGGGGCAGTTTGGGACAACAGGGCCAAAATGTCACTTTCACAGTCCCAAAGTGCCGTTTTCACAGTAAAAAAAAAAAGATTCATTTTGCTTAGCTTTGTCTGTAACTTGAAAACTATGTACCGTATGGCCCTATAAACTGTGTTGGGATGAAAGCTAGCCACTTTGAGCAATGTGGGAAGTGCTGGGGCAGTTTGGGACAACAGGGCCAAAATGTCACTTTCACAGTCCCAAAGTGCCATTTTCACAGTAAAAAGGCCTGGTTCACTTTTGCTTAGCTTAGTCTGTAACTTGAAAACTATGTACCGTATGGCCCTATAAACTGTGTTGGGATGAAAGCTAGCCACTTTGAGCAATGTGGGAAGTGCTGGGGCAGTTTGGGACAACAGGGCCAAAATGTCACTTTCACAGTCCCAAAGTGCCATTTTCACAGTAAAAAGGCCTGGTTCACTTTTGCTTAGCTTAGTCTGTAACTTGAAAACTATGTACCGTATGGCCCTATAAACTGTGTTGGGATGAAAGCTAGCCACTTTGAGCATTGTGGCAAGAGCTGGGGCAGTTTGGGACAACAGGGAACGAACAGGGCCAAAATGTCACTTTCACAGTCCCAAAGTGCCATTTTCACAGTAAAAAGGCCTGGTTCACTTTTGCTTAGCTTAGTCTGTAACTTGAAAACTATGTACCGTATGGCCCTATAAACTGTGTTGGGATGAAAGCTAGCCACTTTGAGCAATGTGGGAAGTGCTGGGGCAGTTTGGGACAACAGGGCCAAAATGTCACTTTCACAGTCCCAAAGTGCCATTTTCACAGTAAAAAGGCCTGGTTCACTTTTGCTTAGCTTAGTCTGTAACTTGAAAACTATGTACCGTATGGCCCTATAAACTGTGTTGGGATGAAAGCTAGCCACTTTGAGCAATGTGGGAAGTGCTGGGGCAGTTTGGGACAACAGGGCCAAAATGTCACTTTCACAGTCCCAAAGTGCCATTTTCACAGTAAAAAGGCCTGGTTCACTTTTGCTTAGCTTAGTCTGTAACTTGAAAACTATGTACCGTATGGCCCTATAAACTGTGTTGGGATGAAAGCTAGCCACTTTGAGCAATGTGGGAAGTGCTGGGGCAGTTTGGGACAACAGGGCCAAAATGTCACGTTCACAGTCCCAAAGTGCCATTTTCACAGTAAAAAGGCCTGGTTCACTTTTGCTTAGCTTAGTCTGTAACTTGAAAACTATGTACCGTATGGCCCTATAAACTGTGTTGGGATGAAAGCTAGCCACTTTGAGCAATGTGGGAAGTGCTGGGGCAGTTTGGGACAACAGGGCCAAAATGTCACTTTCACAGTCCCAAAGTGCCATTTTCACAGTAAAAAGGCCTGGTTCACTTTTGCTTAGCTTAGTCTGTAACTTGAAAACTATGTACCGTATGGCCCTATAAACTGTGTTGGGATGAAAGCTAGCCACTTTGAGCAATGTGGGAAGTGCTGGGGCAGTTTGGGACAACAGGGCCAAAATGTCACTTTCACAGTCCCAAAGTGCCATTTTCACAGTAAAAAGGCCTGGTTCACTTTTGCTTAGCTTAGTCTGTAACTTGAAAACTATGTACCGTATGGCCCTATAAACTGTGTTGGGATGAAAGCTAGCCACTTTGAGCAATGTGGGAAGTGCTGGGGCAGTTTGGGACAACAGGGCCAAAATGTCACGTTCACAGTCCCAAAGTGCCATTTTCACAGTAAAAAGGCCTGGTTCACTTTTGCTTAGCTTAGTCTGTAACTTGAAAACTATGTACCGTATGGCCCTATAAACTGTGTTGGGATGAAAGCTAGCCACTTTGAGCAATGTGGGAAGTGCTGGGGCAGTTTGGGACAACAGGGCCAAAATGTCACTTTCACAGTCCCAAAGTGCCATTTTCACAGTAAAAAGGCCTGGTTCACTTTTGCTTAGCTTAGTCTGTAACTTGAAAACTATGTACCGTATGGCCCTATAAACTGTGTTGGGATGAAAGTGATGTATATAATATACCATACAGAGGAGAAATGTGCACGCAGCAGACGAAGTGGATTCCAAGATGTTTATTCAAACGGAGTACACAGCATACACAGCAACAGCAATCTCTCACGCCAGCCATGCAGAGTGCATGGCTCACGTCTCCCACAAGGCTCGCGCCTCGACTGACTGACTTGATAGCCTTGTAGGCCACCTTTTAAACCTTCCACATTTGGTCAAGCGGGTCGACACGGTGCATATCTATTCGTAGCAAAGTCCTTTGATTCAATCACTCTGTCCCTTTACGTCAACAGACCCCTAATTTACATAGACCGGAATTAGGCTCCTAGCTTCTCCTGAGAGGCCGACACCCCTAGGCAGCTGTCCACCACAAGGTCTACTGTATGTAAATTTACACAATTGACACGAAGGCATTGCAACACAGTATAATTATGAGATCCTAAATATTCTTCATATTCCCCCCTTGATCATCAAAAGATGATCATCTAAAAATATGGAACCATAATTATCTTACACCCCGCTTGACCCTTAGCTTAGACAATACATTCGAGAAACCAAAAAATAACAGACTTACAGTACAGAATTCCCCCAACATGGTTTTCAGACATCCATACGTATATGAATAATGGAAAAATGATTAGTACAGTTAACTGACATTAAACAATACATATGCCGCTTTCAACTCCCTTTTACAAGAGCACTTTTTGATACGTAATAACCTACATGATTTACAAACTAAACTCTGCTGTCCAATGTTAAATACACAATGCCAGCTAAACCACTCTCGGATTTACCCTGACCAACATCACACACTGGTGATCCAAGTAGATACACATTCCACGCCAGAGTCTAAAAATAATATCACATATCTCTTCATATCCATAGGAAAATTCCTCATTGATTCATAATTAGGCTAAATGACTCAACTTATCTAATTATACGACAAACACATACCAACATGAGGCCTATTATAATTCATGCTGAAAACAAACTTGACGCACTATTTGTTAAACAGAGAGAAGAAAGTCCATCCTTTCTCTGTACGAACAAAGGAAACTTCTTCTCTGTATGCTGCTCATTCTAGTTTACCTCGAACTGTTCGCTTAGCTGCACGGATAAAAGTTCAAGAGTCTGTTCACTGCTGTTGTCCCGCTGTCCTCGTCATCATCATCCTCATTCTATATGATGTATATTTTGATAGCTTATGCCTCTCTACATATGTCATAATTGTTCACATAGCGGCAGCCTAACACTTCGGCCTATAGGAGGTCACACGCAGGGAAGCCTGAGTGATGAGGTCATTTAGGATAGTCACTTAAGATAGCCTAGTTGCACTTTAAGATAAAGCTGGCAACAGCTGTGAGTACATCCTGTCATATTAGCATATAGTGGACAGGATGAGGTTTTATCACTGAAGAATGCTCTGAAAATAAGATCACCTGTGGTAACTTATTGACAGATCAGTCTTAAGGGTCAACTGACACACACACACACACACACACACACACACACACACACACACACACACACACACACACACACACACACACACACACACACACAGGAACAAGGTGACACCCACAGATTAGAAATGTATAAGATGGGATAGAAAATCAGTTAGAACTGAGAGTGAGGGACAGCAGAGAGAGAGAAGGGGAACCTAGGGGCTCTGCCTGGGACGAAGGCCTCAATATGCTGTAACCATGGAACGAATGCTTGTAACTTGTAACTGATGGCTGATCAATAAATGGAAAGAAGGAAATATGCCTGCTTGGACCTCCTATTCAATTCAACAGCAACTGCAACAAAGGAATTAGGTAAATTAATCCACAGAGCCCTGTAAGAAAGACACATCATAAATGGCGCCCCGATGTTGGAGAAGCTTTGGTGAAGATTTTCTACGCCACGCAAAACGGACCTGCGTATCTGTGGATTTTTTTTGTTGCCTTTGACGTGAGTTTGGATGGAACCCGAGGACTGAAGTGAAGTTGGAGTGATGGATTAGGCTTATCATTCTTGTGTTAAGCGTACGTGTTAGGACCATAGTGTACATCTGGACGCTGTGTTAGGCAAGTTATTGATTAGGTTATTGGAGTCTGCTTCTGTTAGGGAGTTGACAGAGTTTAGGAGTTAAATGGTAGTGTAGCCTATGCATGGTATGGTTGTGTGTGTATGTGCTTCATTCATTTGTTTGTTTGGTTATAAGTCTGTCTATGAGTCTGTGCTGGTATAGGGCATCTTTGTGAGTTATGGTTGAATGCCAAAGAATTCTCGATTAAGTATTTTGTTGATATTTTGATTGTGCGGTCCGGTGACTTACACGTTTTTGAGAGTGATGTGTTGATTTATAGATGGCATGTGATGATACAGGGTGTGCCTGGTGATTTTGCACTCTTTTCTTTGAGATTCCTGTCATGAGCCATATATGATGGAAATGGCTCAAGGGGGGAGGTTAGTAGGAGGTTAAGAAATTATAAACAAATTAGATTAATGGATGGAAATTAATATGAGGTTAATAAATAAAACTTGATGCATGAACTAAATTAGATAAGGGAACTATAAAATGGCTAATCATGTACGTTAGAGTGTATAGGAGTGTGAAATTAAATTTAAGAAATTATTTAAGGTGCATTTATGGACATTTTCTGTGTTAAAATGTGGAGCTAAAGTATCCATTTGGCATATAGTAATCAAAATAGGAGACTATTAACTTCACTATAGTAATATGGTTTGGGATTAGGCCTTTTGGAGAAATAGTAGCTGGGTTGGCTATTCTAATCAGATCGTCTGAAAGGAATGTTTATCACCTCATTTTTTGATCAGTGGCTGTTTAAAAAAGTAGATTGACTTTTTTCTTAAAAGGATAATAAAGATATTAGAGCGGAGGTTCATTTTTAATTTGACGGAGACAACAGCTCTATGGCTTGTTGTCTTGTGCTCCAAAACTCAGAGATTGGGGACAATTTTGATAGTAGGATGAAACAGTTGCTTTGAGTGAGTTAAATCTACTAATCTACTGATTACATGAGTTTGGTTGTATGCAAATGAGTGTGTGGGATGTAGGGGTGACCAATTATGGTTCCCATGTATGTGTAAGAGAAGCACATTGTGTCGCTTTTGAGTGAGTGATTGAGTCAAGGGTAGTAGTCTAAGAAACTATTGTGTGATATGAATGTGTTATGTTTGAAGGGTTGGAAAATAATGTTACTAAATAGTAGTAGTAATTTCAAGCGACTCTGTATGAGAGTGTCTGCGGCATGGTATCTTCTCATTTAAAAAGGCATAGCGATGGTAGACATTGTCTACTGTTGACATTTTTTATTTTTGGTGGTGAAATTTGATTTGGTACATCTTAAAGGTGTCAGAAGAAGCAACTGCTTGCCAGGTCATATGAAGCTTGAATTGGGGTAGTCTGGCCAGGGGTTTAAATGAGAAGATTACAAGCCTGTGTGAGTGAGATCACGATGTTTGATTGAGAATAATGTAAATGAGGGAGTGATTGAGTGCATTTGAAGCCTGTGTGGAGTGCATGCAGGGGGGGGTCAATCTCTTCCCTCAGTCAGTGACTTGACTTGCTAGTCTAAAAAAAAATAGAGGCATTTCTATGTTTCTTTTTTGAGTTACAGATTGTCACTGTCAGTAGTTTTCCCATTTAGAGAAAGTATTGAATGTTTTCCTTGGAGTAAGTTTGTTGACTAGGCTATCTACTCATTTTGTGGGGATAGTATGCAAATGAGTATGCATGTCTGTAACTGAGTGAGAGGAGACACAGCATGAGTGTGTCACAGTGTGACTGTGTGAAAGTTTAGTGTCTAGTGTCTAGATTATTTACTATTTAGTAGATATGATGGACACAGGGATAATCCCAGTGGACATTGTCCAAGAGAAAAATTCAGTTTCATGCAAGGATATTTTGAAGATTTCAAAGAAATTTAACGAGCGCTGGCCGGACATTGACAGACCATGGCCTCTGGAGGGTACTTTTGATGCAGAAGTCATCAAAGCCATAAGGGTTCTTGTGCATGGATACAGAGCAGATCAGAAAACGAATGAGCGGAAACTCAAACGCAAGACTGAATTATCAGTATTAGATATGTTCTGTAAGGAAGGTCCCAATGTCAGTGAGTCAGTACCGGACAAGAAGCGACAGTGCATTGACATTGTGGACCACAGCAATGTGCTCTCAGCAAAGGCTGAGGTGAAAGTTCATGACAGCGGAGACATGAGGACATCAAGGCAACGGCCAGAGGACAGCGACATTCAACGCTCTGTTAAGAGGGAGCTTGAACGGGTACGTTGCCTGAAAGAGGACTTGACCAGTGTATTAAGGACACAGAGACACACTATGCGTGCTATAGAAACACAGTTGAGTGAAATTCTGATGAAAGAGGCGCATCTGATCCTCGATTTGGGTGACCTCACTGACCTGCAGGATGAGGCTGGCCACAGCCACAGAGACAGTTTACATGGAGGTGACGACATCTACAGAAGCTACTCTCCGGTGGCTGCGCCAAGGGGCAAAAAGACTTTGACTTTTGGGGGATATGACCCGCACAGACGGGATATTATAGCTCAAGTGGAGGGACGTACAGTACATGCAGGGGATGGGGGAAGCCGTACCTCCGCCCGTGACAGACGGACAGCAAGCCCCGATCGGCCAGTGAGCACCATTTCTGTTGGTGGCAGTGACAATAGCGACAGCCAGTCGCAGAAGGAAGAGAGGAGGGACGCTGTCGTGGTGCTGAACTCTCTGGGCAATAGTCTCAATGTTCTTTGCAGGCAGATTAATGAGACGATGGAGACTATGCGGGAGAGTAGGGCGGATTCAGCCGCTACTACGTACTGTGAGGAGCGTTTGGCTGGTTTGAAAGGTCAAGAAAGTGACCTGGTCCAGCTATACAATCACCATTCTAAGAAGCTGAAAGAGCTGGAGCGCAGACAGTGCAGTGACCGAGCTGCTGGACGCACGGAGAGACGTGTGGGATCAACTCAACAGGAGAAAGAGGAGGAGGACAGTGGAGCTCGTACACAGCAGGGCTACCATTCCGACACCTACAGGGGCCCTGCAGACTGGCAGGCGAGCTCTCCACGACACTCCAGGGGGGAGATCGAACGACAGGCGGACAACAGGATGCTCCCGGTGATGGTGAAGAGTAGAAATATGGAGTACAGCCAGAACGAGTTGCCAACACTTGAGGAAGGAGCATATCAGTGGTGTCGGAAGTTTGATGCCTTGATGGTGGACACTCAGTTGACTATGGCAGAATTTAAGAAATTACTTTCAAGTAAGATTGGCACACTTGGCCTGGAAAACGTTCTGATCCATGCTGGCCTAGCTGCACAGCATGTGGATTCGACCCTGGGGGACTCGGACCTTTTTTCAGTCCACCGAAATGTTTTGTGGAGTACACTGAAATATATTTTTCCTTACAATATGCATCCGGATACTATTACGATAGATTCGATGGGGGACTCCGAAAATCCACGTGACTATTACGCCAGGGTTGCTCAAAAATGGATGGATGTCACAGGAAAAGATCCTGAGCGTAATGAGATGGAACGGGCTATTGTCCGCTCGAAAATTGAACTGGGACTTCCTGAAAAGGTCAGGGCCAACTTGGAGACAGTGATTGGTCTGGCGAGTTTGCCCCTCAAACAGTACCTCGATCAAGTTGTGCATTGGGTTGGACTGTTCCGCAAGAAAATAGATGAGCAGAAACAGAGTCACGCAGAGGTGATTAGACTGTTGGCCAAGACCCAGTTGAAAGTTGCGCAACAAGCTGTACAGGCAACAGTTGTGACAACTATGATGGAAACTCCGCAAAACCAGTTTGGACCCCCAAGAGGTCAAAAGGGTCGGCGCTTTAATGCTGGACGTGGATCCAGTTACACAGGCTGTTTTCGATGTGGCGGGATGAATCACTCGCAGTGGTACTGCACTGTTGTCTTGACAGGTGACCAACAGCAGAACCAACAGCAAAACCAACAGCAGAACCAGCAGGGGGTCCCTCAACAACAGCAGAACCAGCAGCAGCCGATGCCACAGACTCAACAGGGGATGGGTCAGCAACAATCTACAGCACCTCAGCGACCACTTCTGCCATGGAGAGTACGAGCGACACCTGATGTTTTGGGGCCACCACAGAGGCCGCAGTGGGAAAACCCACCGTCACAGCAGAGATGGCAACAGGGGGGATGGCAGCCACCTGTGCCACCCTATCAGTGGACTGCATCTCAGCAAGGATATATTCCACTGACACGTCACAGCCCAGAAAGCTGGAGAATGAGAGGAGTTTGTCATAAATGTGGTCAGTATGGTCATTTTTCTGGACAATGTGACCAGAAACCACATCGGGAAACTTTGAGGGAAGTCAAGTTGACCGGATCTCATGAACAATGAGTTGGACAGTTAAAGGAGACAGTTGACTTGACACGCCCCTCTCTGTGCTATTGAAAGCATGGTTTTAGATCTATCACCTAGCTGTCATCCGACACTGACCTTTTCTAGATGTTGCTCTAGCTAGGGGCACTGAGAAAATGTATTGTCACCCTGTTTTGTTTTTTGATACTTTTTTGATACTTTGAGGTTTAGTTTAGGGAAAGAAAGACTTTCTAATGACTTTCAGTTTAGGAATGATGTCCTAAACGGTTTTATTTGCTTTATAAGTTCTATTCATTGTCATACAAAAAAAAAAAAAAGGTAGGTTAATAGTGATCAGATGAGTATTTTAGAATTTCCTTGAATATCACAGTGAAATCCAATCCAAAAATAAGAATTATATTCTAAGTAGTAATACAAATATTGTTTTAGCTCTTGGTTTGTGTGTGCCTTTCCAAATCATGGGTTAGATGATGGCTTCTGCAGGGCCATTCATCTGTCCATTATTCTGTGAAAGTTACTCACAAACAAAGGGGGGGAGAAGGGGATATTTATAAGGGAATATTATTCTTATTAAGTCGATATTGGAATCCACTTCCACACAAATTTTAATGTCCATACAGGTACAGGGATCAGCCTCTCTTCCCTCTCCCTTGCTCAGCTGGCAGGGGGGAAGGGGGGTCAGAGGTGCAAGGGGTATTCGTATGTGTCTGTGAGTGTATACTGAAGTCCTGGCCAGGCCTGTCTGTGAGAGAGAAAGAATGTTGGGGAACATTTATAGATTTGAATTCATTTTAATAATTCTGTTTAATTATATTTACAGTTTTCTTTTAATATTTTAAGTTTTATTTGCTGTGAGGAATTCTCAAATCAGGACATTTATGTCAAGAACAGTATGTGAGTCTAAAACAGTCGCAGGGCAATAGGGTCATTGTCTAACAGATGTCAAATAACATAGCTTTTGATTTTGTTCGTTTTGTTTTGAGTTTTGTGTTAACCTGACTGTGTTTTACCTTCTCAGTATCCAGGGGGGAAGAGGGTAATTACCTATGAAGGGAGACAGTTGGGGAATTTGAACATTTTGGAGTTTTTTGAGGGGAAAAAAAGTGAACATTTTTTGAAAAATAATTTTGGTCATTTATGAAATATGAATTATGTCTGGGGAATATGTAATTCCCCAGAAGGGGGGATATGATGTATATTTTGATAGCTTATGCCTCTCTACATATGTCATAATTGTTCACATAGCGGCAGCCTAACACTTCGGCCTATAGGAGGTCACACGCAGGGAAGCCTGAGTGATGAGGTCATTTAGGATAGTCACTTAAGATAGCCTAGTTGCACTTTAAGATAAAGCTGGCAACAGCTGTGAGTACATCCTGTCATATTAGCATATAGTGGACAGGATGAGGTTTTATCACTGAAGAATGCTCTGAAAATAAGATCACCTGTGGTAACTTATTGACAGATCAGTCTTAAGGGTCAACTGACACACACACACACACACACACACACACACACACACACACACACACACACACACACACACACACACACACACACACACAGGAACAAGGTGACACCCACAGATTAGAAATGTATAAGATGGGATAGAAAATCAGTTAGAACTGAGAGTGAGGGACAGCAGAGAGAGAGAAGGGGAACCTAGGGGCTCTGCCTGGGACGAAGGCCTCAATATGCTGTAACCATGGAACGAATGCTTGTAACTTGTAACTGATGGCTGATCAATAAATGGAAAGAAGGAAATATGCCTGCTTGGACCTCCTATTCAATTCAACAGCAACTGCAACAAAGGAATTAGGTAAATTAATCCACAGAGCCCTGTAAGAAAGACACATCAAAAGCTAGCCACTTTGAGCAATGTGGGAAGTGCTGGGGCAGTTTGGGACAACAGGGCCAAAATGTCACTTTCACAGTCCCAAAGTGCCGTTTTCACAGTAAAAAAAAAAAGATTCATTTTGCTTAGCTTAGTCTGTAACTTGAAAACTATGTACCGTATGGCCCTATAAACTGTGTTGGGATGAAAGCTAGCCACTTTGAGCAATGTGGGAAGTGCTGGGGCAGTTTGGGACAACAGGGCCAAAATGTCACTTTCACAGTCCCAAAGTGCCATTTTCACAGTAAAAAGGCCTGGTTCACTTTTGCTTAGCTTAGTCTGTAACTTGAAAACTATGTACCGTATGGCCCTATAAACTGTGTTGGGATGAAAGCTAGCCACTTTGAGCAATGTGGGAAGTGCTGGGGCAGTTTGGGACAACAGGGCCAAAATGTCACTTTCACAGTCCCAAAGTGCCATTTTCACAGTAAAAAGGCCTGGTTCACTTTTGCTTAGCTTAGTCTGTAACTTGAAAACTATGTACCGTATGGCCCTATAAACTGTGTTGGGATGAAAGCTAGCCACTTTGAGCAGTGTGGGAAGTGCTGGGGCAGTTTGGGACAACAGGGCCAAAATGTCACTTTCACAGTCCCAAAGTGCCATTTTCACAGTAAAAAGGCCTGGTTCACTTTTGCTTAGCTTAGTCTGTAACTTGAAAACTATGTACCGTATGGCCCTATAAACTGTGTTGGGATGAAAGCTAGCCACTTTGAGCATTGTGGCAAGAGCTGGGGCAGTTTGGGACAACAGGGAACGAACAGGGCCAAAATGTCACTTTCACAGTCCCAAAGTGCCATTTTCACAGTAAAAAGGCCTGGTTCACTTTTGCTTAGCTTAGTCTGTAACTTGAAAACTATGTACCGTATGGCCCTATAAACTGTGTTGGGATGAAAGCTAGCCACTTTGAGCAATGTGGGAAGTGCTGGGGCAGTTTGGGACAACAGGGCCAAAATGTCACTTTCACAGTCCCAAAGTGCCATTTTCACAGTAAAAAGGCCTGGTTCACTTTTGCTTAGCTTAGTCTGTAACTTGAAAACTATGTACCGTATGGCCCTATAAACTGTGTTGGGATGAAAGCTAGCCACTTTGAGCAATGTGGGAAGTGCTGGGGCAGTTTGGGACAACAGGGCCAAAATGTCACTTTCACAGTCCCAAAGTGCCATTTTCACAGTAAAAAGGCCTGGTTCACTTTTGCTTAGCTTAGTCTGTAACTTGAAAACTATGTACCGTATGGCCCTATAAACTGTGTTGGGATGAAAGCTAGCCACTTTGAGCAATGTGGGAAGTGCTGGGGCAGTTTGGGACAACAGGGCCAAAATGTCACTTTCACAGTCCCAAAGTGCCATTTTCACAGTAAAAAGGCCTGGTTCACTTTTGCTTAGCTTAGTCTGTAACTTGAAAACTATGTACCGTATGGCCCTATAAACTGTGTTGGGATGAAAGCTAGCCACTTTGAGCAATGTGGGAAGTGCTGGGGCAGTTTGGGACAACAGGGCCAAAATGTCACTTTCACAGTCCCAAAGTGCCATTTTCACAGTAAAAAGGCCTGGTTCACTTTTGCTTAGCTTAGTTTGTAACTTGAAAACTATGTACCGTATGGCCCTATAAACTGTGTTGGGATGAAAGCTAGCCACTTTGAGCATTGTGGCAAGAGCTGGGGCAGTTTGGGACAACAGGGAACGAACAGGGCCAAAATGTCACTTTCACAGTCCCAAAGTGCCATTTTCACAGTAAAAAGGCCTGGTTCACTTTTGCTTAGCTTAGTCTGTAACTTGAAAACTATGTACCGTATGGCCCTATAAACTGTGTTGGGATGAAAGCTAGCCACTTTGAGCAATGTGGGAAGTGCTGGGGCAGTTTGGGACAACAGGGCCAAAATGTCACTTTCACAGTCCCAAAGTGCCATTTTCACAGTAAAAAGGCCTGGTTCACTTTTGCTTAGCTTAGTCTGTAACTTAAAAACTATGTACCGTATGGCCCTATAAACTGTGTTGGGATGAAAGCTAGCCACTTTGAGCAATGTGGGAAGTGCTGGGGCAGTTTGGGACAACAGGGCCAAAATGTCACTTTCACAGTCCCAAAGTGCCATTTTCACAGTAAAAAGGCCTGGTTCACTTTTGCTTAGCTTAGTCTGTAACTTGAAAACTATGTACCGTATGGCCCTATAAACTGTGTTGGGATGAAAGCTAGCCACTTTGAGCAATGTGGGAAGTGCTGGGGCAGTTTGGGACAACAGGGCCAAAATGTCACTTTCACAGTCCCAAAGTGCCGTTTTCACAGTAAAAAAAAAAAGATTCATTTTGCTTAGCTTAGTCTGTAACTTGAAAACTATGTACCGTATGGCCCTATAAACTGTGTTGGGATGAAAGCTAGCCACTTTGAGCAATGTGGGAAGTGCTGGGGCAGTTTGGGACAACAGGGCCAAAATGTCACTTTCACAGTCCCAAAGTGCCATTTTCACAGTAAAAAGGCCTGGTTCACTTTTGCTTAGCTTAGTCTGTAACTTGAAAACTATGTACCGTATGGCCCTATAAACTGTGTTGGGATGAAAGCTAGCCACTTTGAGCAATGTGGGAAGTGCTGGGGCAGTTTGGGACAACAGGGCCAAAATGTCACTTTCACAGTCCCAAAGTGCCATTTTCACAGTAAAAAGGCCTGGTTCACTTTTGCTTAGCTTAGTCTGTAACTTGAAAACTATGTACCGTATGGCCCTATAAACTGTGTTGGGATGAAAGCTAGCCACTTTGAGCAGTGTGGGAAGTGCTGGGGCAGTTTGGGACAACAGGGCCAAAATGTCACTTTCACAGTCCCAAAGTGCCATTTTCACAGTAAAAAGGCCTGGTTCACTTTTGCTTAGCTTAGTCTGTAACTTGAAAACTATGTACCGTATGGCCCTATAAACTGTGTTGGGATGAAAGCTAGCCACTTTGAGCATTGTGGCAAGAGCTGGGGCAGTTTGGGACAACAGGGAACGAACAGGGCCAAAATGTCACTTTCACAGTCCCAAAGTGCCATTTTCACAGTAAAAAGGCCTGGTTCACTTTTGCTTAGCTTAGTCTGTAACTTGAAAACTATGTACCGTATGGCCCTATAAACTGTGTTGGGATGAAAGCTAGCCACTTTGAGCAATGTGGGAAGTGCTGGGGCAGTTTGGGACAACAGGGCCAAAATGTCACTTTCACAGTCCCAAAGTGCCATTTTCACAGTAAAAAGGCCTGGTTCACTTTTGCTTAGCTTAGTCTGTAACTTGAAAACTATGTACCGTATGGCCCTATAAACTGTGTTGGGATGAAAGCTAGCCACTTTGAGCAATGTGGGAAGTGCTGGGGCAGTTTGGGACAACAGGGCCAAAATGTCACTTTCACAGTCCCAAAGTGCCATTTTCACAGTAAAAAGGCCTGGTTCACTTTTGCTTAGCTTAGTCTGTAACTTGAAAACTATGTACCGTATGGCCCTATAAACTGTGTTGGGATGAAAGCTAGCCACTTTGAGCAATGTGGGAAGTGCTGGGGCAGTTTGGGACAACAGGGCCAAAATGTCACTTTCACAGTCCCAAAGTGCCGTTTTCACAGTAAAAAAAAAAAGATTCATTTTGCTTAGCTTAGTCTGTAACTTGAAAACTATGTACCGTATGGCCCTATAAACTGTGTTGGGATGAAAGCTAGCCACTTTGAGCAATGTGGGAAGTGCTGGGGCAGTTTGGGACAACAGGGCCAAAATGTCACTTTCACAGTCCCAAAGTGCCATTTTCACAGTAAAAAGGCCTGGTTCACTTTTGCTTAGCTTAGTCTGTAACTTGAAAACTATGTACCGTATGGCCCTATAAACTGTGTTGGGATGAAAGCTAGCCACTTTGAGCAATGTGGGAAGTGCTGGGGCAGTTTGGGACAACAGGGCCAAAATGTCACTTTCACAGTCCCAAAGTGCCATTTTCACAGTAAAAAGGCCTGGTTCACTTTTGCTTAGCTTAGTCTGTAACTTGAAAACTATGTACCGTATGGCCCTATAAACTGTGTTGGGATGAAAGCTAGCCACTTTGAGCAATGTGGGAAGTGCTGGGGCAGTTTGGGACAACAGGGCCAAAATGTCACTTTCACAGTCCCAAAGTGCCATTTTCACAGTAAAAAGGCCTGGTTCACTTTTGCTTAGCTTAGTCTGTAACTTGAAAACTATGTACCGTATGGCCCTATAAACTGTGTTGGGATGAAAGCTAGCCACTTTGAGCAATGTGGGAAGTGCTGGGGCAGTTTGGGACAACAGGGCCAAAATGTCACTTTCACAGTCCCAAAGTGCCATTTTCACAGTAAAAAGGCCTGGTTCACTTTTGCTTAGCTTAGTCTGTAACTTGAAAACTATGTACCGTATGGCCCTATAAACTGTGTTGGGATGAAAGCTAGCCACTTTGAGCAATGTGGGAAGTGCTGGGGCAGTTTGGGACAACAGGGCCAAAATGTCACTTTCACAGTCCCAAAGTGCCGTTTTCACAGTAAAAAAAAAAGATTCATTTTGCTTAGCTTAGTCTGTAACTTGAAAACTATGTACCGTATGGCCCTATAAACTGTGTTGGGATGAAAGCTAGCCACTTTGAGCAATGTGGGAAGTGCTGGGGCAGTTTGGGACAACAGGGCCAAAATGTCACTTTCACAGTCCCAAAGTGCCATTTTCACAGTAAAAAGGCCTGGTTCACTTTTGCTTAGCTTAGTCTGTAACTTGAAAACTATGTACCGTATGGCCCTATAAACTGTGTTGGGATGAAAGCTAGCCACTTTGAGCAATGTGGGAAGTGCTGGGGCAGTTTGGGACAACAGGGCCAAAATGTCACTTTCACAGTCCCAAAGTGCCATTTTCACAGTAAAAAGGCCTGGTTCACTTTTGCTTAGCTTAGTCTGTAACTTGAAAACTATGTACCGTATGGCCCTATAAACTGTGTTGGGATGAAAGCTAGCCACTTTGAGCAGTGTGGGAAGTGCTGGGGCAGTTTGGGACAACAGGGCCAAAATGTCACTTTCACAGTCCCAAAGTGCCATTTTCACAGTAAAAAGGCCTGGTTCACTTTTGCTTAGCTTAGTCTGTAACTTGAAAACTATGTACCGTATGGCCCTATAAACTGTGTTGGGATGAAAGCTAGCCACTTTGAGCATTGTGGCAAGAGCTGGGGCAGTTTGGGACAACAGGGAACGAACAGGGCCAAAATGTCACTTTCACAGTCCCAAAGTGCCATTTTCACAGTAAAAAGGCCTGGTTCACTTTTGCTTAGCTTAGTCTGTAACTTGAAAACTATGTACCGTATGGCCCTATAAACTGTGTTGGGATGAAAGCTAGCCACTTTGAGCAATGTGGGAAGTGCTGGGGCAGTTTGGGACAACAGGGCCAAAATGTCACTTTCACAGTCCCAAAGTGCCATTTTCACAGTAAAAAGGCCTGGTTCACTTTTGCTTAGCTTAGTCTGTAACTTGAAAACTATGTACCGTATGGCCCTATAAACTGTGTTGGGATGAAAGCTAGCCACTTTGAGCAATGTGGGAAGTGCTGGGGCAGTTTGGGACAACAGGGCCAAAATGTCACTTTCACAGTCCCAAAGTGCCATTTTCACAGTAAAAAGGCCTGGTTCACTTTTGCTTAGCTTAGTCTGTAACTTGAAAACTATGTACCGTATGGCCCTATAAACTGTGTTGGGATGAAAGCTAGCCACTTTGAGCAATGTGGGAAGTGCTGGGGCAGTTTGGGACAACAGGGCCAAAATGTCACTTTCACAGTCCCAAAGTGCCATTTTCACAGTAAAAAGGCCTGGTTCACTTTTGCTTAGCTTAGTCTGTAACTTGAAAACTATGTACCGTATGGCCCTATAAACTGTGTTGGGATGAAAGCTAGCCACTTTGAGCAATGTGGGAAGTGCTGGGGCAGTTTGGGACAACAGGGCCAAAATGTCACTTTCACAGTCCCAAAGTGCCATTTTCACAGTAAAAAGGCCTGGTTCACTTTTGCTTAGCTTAGTCTGTAACTTGAAAACTATGTACCGTATGGCCCTATAAACTGTGTTGGGATGAAAGCTAGCCACTTTGAGCAATGTGGGAAGTGCTGGGGCAGTTTGGGACAACAGGGCCAAAATGTCACTTTCACAGTCCCAAAGTGCCATTTTCACAGTAAAAAGGCCTGGTTCACTTTTGCTTAGCTTAGTCTGTAACTTGAAAACTATGTACCGTATGGCCCTATAAACTGTGTTGGGATGAAAGCTAGCCACTTTGAGCAATGTGGGAAGTGCTGGGGCAGTTTGGGACAACAGGGCCAAAATGTCACTTTCACAGACCCAAAGTGCCATTTTCACAGTAAAAAGGCCTGGTTCACTTTTGCTTAGCTTAGTCTGTAACTTGAAAACTATGTACCGTATGGCCCTATAAACTGTGTTGGGATGAAAGCTAGCCACTTTGAGCAGTGTGGGAAGTGCTGGGGCAGTTTGGGACAACAGGGCCAAAATGTCACTTTCACAGTCCCAAAGTGCCATTTTCACAGTAAAAAGGCCTGGTTCACTTTTGCTTAGCTTAGTCTGTAACTTGAAAACTATGTACCGTATGGCCCTATAAACTGTGTTGGGATGAAAGCTAGCCACTTTGAGCATTGTGGCAAGAGCTGGGGCAGTTTGGGACAACAGGGAACGAACAGGGCCAAAATGTCACTTTCACAGTCCCAAAGTGCCATTTTCACAGTAAAAAGGCCTGGTTCACTTTTGCTTAGCTTAGTCTGTAACTTGAAAACTATGTACCGTATGGCCCTATAAACTGTGTTGGGATGAAAGCTAGCCACTTTGAGCAATGTGGGAAGTGCTGGGGCAGTTTGGGACAACAGGGCCAAAATGTCACTTTCACAGTCCCAAAGTGCCATTTTCACAGTAAAAAGGCCTGGTTCACTTTTGCTTAGCTTAGTCTGTAACTTGAAAACTATGTACCGTATGGCCCTATAAACTGTGTTGGGATGAAAGCTAGCCACTTTGAGCAATGTGGGAAGTGCTGGGGCAGTTTGGGACAACAGGGCCAAAATGTCACTTTCACAGTCCCAAAGTGCCATTTTCACAGTAAAAAGGCCTGGTTCACTTTTGCTTAGCTTAGTCTGTAACTTGAAAACTATGTACCGTATGGCCCTATAAACTGTGTTGGGATGAAAGCTAGCCACTTTGAGCAATGTGGGAAGTGCTGGGGCAGTTTGGGACAACAGGGCCAAAATGTCACTTTCACAGTCCCAAAGTGCCGTTTTCACAGTAAAAAAAAAAGATTCATTTTGCTTAGCTTAGTCTGTAACTTGAAAACTATGTACCGTATGGCCCTATAAACTGTGTTGGGATGAAAGCTAGCCACTTTGAGCAATGTGGGAAGTGCTGGGGCAGTTTGGGACAACAGGGCCAAAATGTCACTTTCACAGTCCCAAAGTGCCATTTTCACAGTAAAAAGGCCTGGTTCACTTTTGCTTAGCTTAGTCTGTAACTTGAAAACTATGTACCGTATGGCCCTATAAACTGTGTTGGGATGAAAGCTAGCCACTTTGAGCAATGTGGGAAGTGCTGGGGCAGTTTGGGACAACAGGGCCAAAATGTCACTTTCACAGTCCCAAAGTGCCATTTTCACAGTAAAAAGGCCTGGTTCACTTTTGCTTAGCTTAGTCTGTAACTTGAAAACTATGTACCGTATGGCCCTATAAACTGTGTTGGGATGAAAGCTAGCCACTTTGAGCAGTGTGGGAAGTGCTGGGGCAGTTTGGGACAACAGGGCCAAAATGTCACTTTCACAGTCCCAAAGTGCCATTTTCACAGTAAAAAGGCCTGGTTCACTTTTGCTTAGCTTAGTCTGTAACTTGAAAACTATGTACCGTATGGCCCTATAAACTGTGTTGGGATGAAAGCTAGCCACTTTGAGCATTGTGGCAAGAGCTGGGGCAGTTTGGGACAACAGGGAACGAACAGGGCCAAAATGTCACTTTCACAGTCCCAAAGTGCCATTTTCACAGTAAAAAGGCCTGGTTCACTTTTGCTTAGCTTAGTCTGTAACTTGAAAACTATGTACCGTATGGCCCTATAAACTGTGTTGGGATGAAAGCTAGCCACTTTGAGCAATGTGGGAAGTGCTGGGGCAGTTTGGGACAACAGGGCCAAAATGTCACTTTCACAGTCCCAAAGTGCCATTTTCACAGTAAAAAGGCCTGGTTCACTTTTGCTTAGCTTAGTCTGTAACTTGAAAACTATGTACCGTATGGCCCTATAAACTGTGTTGGGATGAAAGCTAGCCACTTTGAGCAATGTGGGAAGTGCTGGGGCAGTTTGGGACAACAGGGCCAAAATGTCACTTTCACAGTCCCAAAGTGCCATTTTCACAGTAAAAAGGCCTGGTTCACTTTTGCTTAGCTTAGTCTGTAACTTGAAAACTATGTACCGTATGGCCCTATAAACTGTGTTGGGATGAAAGCTAGCCACTTTGAGCAATGTGGGAAGTGCTGGGGCAGTTTGGGACAACAGGGCCAAAATGTCACTTTCACAGTCCCAAAGTGCCGTTTTCACAGTAAAAAAAAATATTCATTTTGCTTAGCTTAGTCTGTAACTTGAAAACTATGTACCGTATGGCCCTATAAACTGTGTTGGGATGAAAGCTAGCCACTTTGAGCAATGTGGGAAGTGCTGGGGCAGTTTGGGACAACAGGGCCAAAATGTCACTTTCACAGTCCCAAAGTGCCATTTTCACAGTAAAAAGGCCTGGTTCACTTTTGCTTAGCTTAGTCTGTAACTTGAAAACTATGTACCGTATGGCCCTATAAACTGTGTTGGGATGAAAGCTAGCCACTTTGAGCAATGTGGGAAGTGCTGGGGCAGTTTGGGACAACAGGGCCAAAATGTCACTTTCACAGTCCCAAAGTGCCATTTTCACAGTAAAAAGGCCTGGTTCACTTTTGCTTAGCTTAGTCTGTAACTTGAAAACTATGTACCGTATGGCCCTATAAACTGTGTTGGGATGAAAGCTAGCCACTTTGAGCAGTGTGGGAAGTGCTGGGGCAGTTTGGGACAACAGGGCCAAAATGTCACTTTCACAGTCCCAAAGTGCCATTTTCACAGTAAAAAGGCCTGGTTCACTTTTGCTTAGCTTAGTCTGTAACTTGAAAACTATGTACCGTATGGCCCTATAAACTGTGTTGGGATGAAAGCTAGCCACTTTGAGCATTGTGGCAAGAGCTGGGGCAGTTTGGGACAACAGGGACGAACAGGGCCAAAATGTCACTTTCACAGTCCCAAAGTGCCATTTTCACAGTAAAAAGGCCTGGTTCACTTTTGCTTAGCTTAGTCTGTAACTTGAAAACTATGTACCGTATGGCCCTATAAACTGTGTTGGGATGAAAGCTAGCCACTTTGAGCAATGTGGGAAGTGCTGGGGCAGTTTGGGACAACAGGGCCAAAATGTCACTTTCACAGTCCCAAAGTGCCATTTTCACAGTAAAAAGGCCTGGTTCACTTTTGCTTAGCTTAGTCTGTAACTTGAAAACTATGTACCGTATGGCCCTATAAACTGTGTTGGGATGAAAGCTAGCCACTTTGAGCAATGTGGGAAGTGCTGGGGCAGTTTGGGACAACAGGGCCAAAATGTCACTTTCACAGTCCCAAAGTGCCATTTTCACAGTAAAAAGGCCTGGTTCACTTTTGCTTAGCTTAGTCTGTAACTTGAAAACTATGTACCGTATGGCCCTATAAACTGTGTTGGGATGAAAGCTAGCCACTTTGAGCAATGTGGGAAGTGCTGGGGCAGTTTGGGACAACAGGGCCAAAATGTCACTTTCACAGTCCCAAAGTGCCATTTTCACAGTAAAAAGGCCTGGTTCACTTTTGCTTAGCTTAGTCTGTAACTTGAAAACTATGTACCGTATGGCCCTATAAACTGTGTTGGGATGAAAGCTAGCCACTTTGAGCAATGTGGGAAGTGCTGGGGCAGTTTGGGACAACAGGGCCAAAATGTCACTTTCACAGTCCCAAAGTGCCATTTTCACAGTAAAAAGGCCTGGTTCACTTTTGCTTAGCTTAGTCTGTAACTTGAAAACTATGTACCGTATGGCCCTATAAACTGTGTTGGGATGAAAGCTAGCCACTTTGAGCAATGTGGGAAGTGCTGGGGCAGTTTGGGACAACAGGGCCAAAATGTCACTTTCACAGTCCCAAAGTGCCATTTTCACAGTAAAAAGGCCTGGTTCACTTTTGCTTAGCTTAGTCTGTAACTTGAAAACTATGTACCGTATGGCCCTATAAACTGTGTTGGGATGAAAGCTAGCCACTTAGCTAGCCACTTTGAGCAATGTGGGAAGTGCTGGGGCAGTTTGGGACAACAGGGCCAAAATGTCACTTTCACAGTCCCAAAGTGCCATTTTCACAGTAAAAAGGCCTGGTTCACTTTTGCTTAGCTTAGTCTGTAACTTGAAAACTATGTACCGTATGGCCCTATAAACTGTGTTGGGATGAAAGCTAGCCACTTTGAGCAATGTGGGAAGTGCTGGGGCAGTTTGGGACAACAGGGCCAAAATGTCACTTTCACAGTCCCAAAGTGCCATTTTCACAGTAAAAAAAACAGATTCATTTTGCTTAGCTTAGTCTGTAACTTGAAAACTATGTACCGTATGGCCCTATAAACTGTGTTGGGATGAAAGCTAGCCACTTTGAGCAATGTGGGAAGTGCTGGGGCAGTTTGGGACAACAGGGCCAAAATGTCACTTTCACAGTCCCAAAGTGCCGTTTTCACAGTAAAAAAAAAAAGATTCATTTTGCTTAGCTTTGTCTGTAACTTGAAAACTATGTACCGTATGGCCCTATAAACTGTGTTGGGATGAAAGCTAGCCACTTTGAGCAATGTGGGAAGTGCTGGGGCAGTTTGGGACAACAGGGCCAAAATGTCACTTTCACAGTCCCAAAGTGCCATTTTCACAGTAAAAAGGCCTGGTTCACTTTTGCTTAGCTTAGTCTGTAACTTGAAAACTATGTACCGTATGGCCCTATAAACTGTGTTGGGATGAAAGCTAGCCACTTTGAGCAATGTGGGAAGTGCTGGGGCAGTTTGGGACAACAGGGCCAAAATGTCACTTTCACAGTCCCAAAGTGCCATTTTCACAGTAAAAAGGCCTGGTTCACTTTTGCTTAGCTTAGTCTGTAACTTGAAAACTATGTACCGTATGGCCCTATAAACTGTGTTGGGATGAAAGCTAGCCACTTTGAGCATTGTGGCAAGAGCTGGGGCAGTTTGGGACAACAGGGAACGAACAGGGCCAAAATGTCACTTTCACAGTCCCAAAGTGCCATTTTCACAGTAAAAAGGCCTGGTTCACTTTTGCTTAGCTTAGTCTGTAACTTGAAAACTATGTACCGTATGGCCCTATAAACTGTGTTGGGATGAAAGCTAGCCACTTTGAGCAATGTGGGAAGTGCTGGGGCAGTTTGGGACAACAGGGCCAAAATGTCACTTTCACAGTCCCAAAGTGCCATTTTCACAGTAAAAAGGCCTGGTTCACTTTTGCTTAGCTTAGTCTGTAACTTGAAAACTATGTACCGTATGGCCCTATAAACTGTGTTGGGATGAAAGCTAGCCACTTTGAGCAATGTGGGAAGTGCTGGGGCAGTTTGGGACAACAGGGCCAAAATGTCACTTTCACAGTCCCAAAGTGCCATTTTCACAGTAAAAAGGCCTGGTTCACTTTTGCTTAGCTTAGTCTGTAACTTGAAAACTATGTACCGTATGGCCCTATAAACTGTGTTGGGATGAAAGCTAGCCACTTTGAGCAATGTGGGAAGTGCTGGGGCAGTTTGGGACAACAGGGCCAAAATGTCACTTTCACAGTCCCAAAGTGCCATTTTCACAGTAAAAAGGCCTGGTTCACTTTTGCTTAGCTTAGTCTGTAACTTGAAAACTATGTACCGTATGGCCCTATAAACTGTGTTGGGATGAAAGCTAGCCACTTTGAGCAATGTGGGAAGTGCTGGGGCAGTTTGGGACAACAGGGCCAAAATGTCACTTTCACAGTCCCAAAGTGCCGTTTTCACAGTAAAAAAAAAAGATTCATTTTGCTTAGCTTAGTCTGTAACTTGAAAACTATGTACCGTATGGCCCTATAAACTGTGTTGGGATGAAAGCTAGCCACTTTGAGCAATGTGGGAAGTGCTGGGGCAGTTTGGGACAACAGGGCCAAAATGTCACTTTCACAGTCCAAAGTGCCATTTTCACAGTAAAAAGGCCTGGTTCACTTTTGCTTAGCTTAGTCTGTAACTTGAAAACTATGTACCGTATGGCCCTATAAACTGTGTTGGATGAAAGCTAGCCACTTTGAGCAATGTGGGAAGTGCTGGGGCAGTTTGGGACAACAGGGCCAAAATGTCACTTTCACAGTCCCAAAGTGCCATTTTCACAGTAAAAAGGCCTGGTTCACTTTTGCTTAGCTTAGTCTGTAACTTGAAAACTATGTACCGTATGGCCCTATAAACTGTGTTGGGATGAAAGCTAGCCACTTTGAGCAGTGTGGGAAGTGCTGGGGGGACAACAGGGCCAAAATGTCACTTTCACAGTCCCAAAGTGCCATTTTCACAGTAAAAAGGCCTGGTTCACTTTTGCTTAGCTTAGTCTGTAACTTGAAAACTATGTACCGTATGGCCCTATAAACTGTGTTGGGATGAAAGCTAGCCACTTTGAGCATTGTGGCAAGAGCTGGGGCAGTTTGGGACAACAGGGAACGAACAGGGCCAAAATGTCACTTTCACAGTCCCAAAGTGCCATTTTCACAGTAAAAAGGCCTGGTTCACTTTTGCTTAGCTTAGTCTGTAACTTGAAAACTATGTACCGTATGGCCCTATAAACTGTGTTGGGATGAAAGCTAGCCACTTTGAGCAATGTGGGAAGTGCTGGGGCAGTTTGGGACAACAGGGCCAAAATGTCACTTTCACAGTCCCAAAGTGCCATTTTCACAGTAAAAAGGCCTGGTTCACTTTTGCTTAGCTTAGTCTGTAACTTGAAAACTATGTACCGTATGGCCCTATAAACTGTGTTGGGATGAAAGCTAGCCACTTTGAGCAATGTGGGAAGTGCTGGGGCAGTTTGGGACAACAGGGCCAAAATGTCACTTTCACAGTCCCAAAGTCCCATTTTCACAGTAAAAAAAAAACAGATTCATTTTGCTTAGCTTATTCTGTAACTTGAAAACTATGTACCGTATGGCCCTATAAACTGTGTTGGGATGAAAGCTAGCCACTTTGAGCAATGTGGGAAGTGCTGGGGCAGTTTGGGACAACAGGGCCAAAATGTCACTTTCACAGTCCCAAAGTGCCGTTTTCACAGTAAAAAAAAAAAGATTCATTTTGCTTAGCTTTGTCTGTAACTTGAAAACTATGTACCGTATGGCCCTATAAACTGTGTTGGGATGAAAGCTAGCCACTTTGAGCAATGTGGGAAGTGCTGGGGCAGTTTGGGACAACAGGGCCAAAATGTCACTTTCACAGTCCCAAAGTGCCATTTTCACAGTAAAAAGGCCTGGTTCACTTTTGCTTAGCTTAGTCTGTAACTTGAAAACTATGTACCGTATGGCCCTATAAACTGTGTTGGGATGAAAGCTAGCCACTTTGAGCAATGTGGGAAGTGCTGGGGCAGTTTGGGACAACAGGGCCAAAATGTCACTTTCACAGTCCCAAAGTGCCATTTTCACAGTAAAAAGGCCTGGTTCACTTTTGCTTAGCTTAGTCTGTAACTTGAAAACTATGTACCGTATGGCCCTATAAACTGTGTTGGGATGAAAGCTAGCCACTTTGAGCATTGTGGCAAGAGCTGGGGCAGTTTGGGACAACAGGGAACGAACAGGGCCAAAATGTCACTTTCACAGTCCCAAAGTGCCATTTTGACAGTAAAAAGGCCTGGTTCACTTTTGCTTAGCTTAGTCTGTAACTTGAAAACTATGTACCGTATGGCCCTATAAACTGTGTTGGGATGAAAGCTAGCCACTTTGAGCAATGTGGGAAGTGCTGGGGCAGTTTGGGACAACAGGGCCAAAATGTCACTTTCACAGTCCCAAAGTGCCATTTTCACAGTAAAAAGGCCTGGTTCACTTTTGCTTAGCTTAGTCTGTAACTTGAAAACTATGTACCGTATGGCCCTATAAACTGTGTTGGGATGAAAGCTAGCCACTTTGAGCAATGTGGGAAGTGCTGGGGCAGTTTGGGACAACAGGGCCAAAATGTCACTTTCACAGTCCCAAAGTGCCATTTTCACAGTAAAAAGGCCTGGTTCACTTTTGCTTAGCTTAGTCTGTAACTTGAAAACTATGTACCGTATGGCCCTATAAACTGTGTTGGGATGAAAGCTAGCCACTTTGAGCAATGTGGGAAGTGCTGGGGCAGTTTGGGACAACAGGGCCAAAATGTCACTTTCACAGTCCCAAAGTGCCATTTTCACAGTAAAAAGGCCTGGTTCACTTTTGCTTAGCTTAGTCTGTAACTTGAAAACTATGTACCGTATGGCCCTATAAACTGTGTTGGGATGAAAGCTAGCCACTTTGAGCAATGTGGGAAGTGCTGGGGCAGTTTGGGACAACAGGGCCAAAATGTCACTTTCACAGTCCCAAAGTGCCGTTTTCACAGTAAAAAAAAAAAGATTCATTTTGCTTAGCTTAGTCTGTAACTTGAAAACTATGTACCGTATGGCCCTATAAACTGTGTTGGGATGAAAGCTAGCCACTTTGAGCAATGTGGGAAGTGCTGGGGCAGTTTGGGACAACAGGGCCAAAATGTCACTTTCACAGTCCCAAAGTGCCATTTTCACAGTAAAAAGGCCTGGTTCACTTTTGCTTAGCTTAGTCTGTAACTTGAAAACTATGTACCGTATGGCCCTATAAACTGTGTTGGGATGAAAGCTAGCCACTTTGAGCAATGTGGGAAGTGCTGGGGCAGTTTGGGACAACAGGGCCAAAATGTCACTTTCACAGTCCCAAAGTGCCATTTTCACAGTAAAAAGGCCTGGTTCACTTTTGCTTAGCTTAGTCTGTAACTTGAAAACTATGTACCGTATGGCCCTATAAACTGTGTTGGGATGAAAGCTAGCCACTTTGAGCAGTGTGGGAAGTGCTGGGGCAGTTTGGGACAACAGGGCCAAAATGTCACTTTCACAGTCCCAAAGTGCCATTTTCACAGTAAAAAGGCCTGGTTCACTTTTGCTTAGCTTAGTCTGTAACTTGAAAACTATGTACCGTATGGCCCTATAAACTGTGTTGGGATGAAAGCTAGCCACTTTGAGCAATGTGGGAAGTGCTGGGGCAGTTTGGGACAACAGGGCCAAAATGTCACTTTCACAGTCCCAAAGTGCCATTTTCACAGTAAAAAGGCCTGGTTCACTTTTGCTTAGCTTAGTCTGTAACTTGAAAACTATGTACCGTATGGCCCTATAAACTGTGTTGGGATGAAAGCTAGCCACTTTGAGCATTGTGGCAAGAGCTGGGGCAGTTTGGGACAACAGGGAACGAACAGGGCCAAAATGTCACTTTCACAGTCCCAAAGTGCCATTTTCACAGTAAAAAGGCCTGGTTCACTTTTGCTTAGCTTAGTCTGTAACTTGAAAACTATGTACCGTATGGCCCTATAAACTGTGTTGGGATGAAAGCTAGCCACTTTGAGCAATGTGGGAAGTGCTGGGGCAGTTTGGACAACAGGGCCAAAATGTCACTTTCACAGTCCCAAAGTGCCATTTTCACAGTAAAAAGGCCTGGTTCACTTTTGCTTAGCTTAGTCTGTAACTTGAAAACTATGTACCGTATGGCCCTATAAACTGTGTTGGGATGAAAGCTAGCCACTTTGAGCAATGTGGGAAGTGCTGGGGCAGTTTGGGACAACAGGGCCAAAATGTCACTTTCACAGTCCCAAAGTGCCATTTTCACAGTAAAAAAAAAACAGATTCATTTTGCTTAGCTTAGTCTGTAACTTGAAAACTATGTACCGTATGGCCCTATAAACTGTGTTGGGATGAAAGCTAGCCACTTTGAGCAATGTGGGAAGTGCTGGGGCAGTTTGGGACAACAGGGCCAAAATGTCACTTTCACAGTCCCAAAGTGCCGTTTTCACAGTAAAAAAAAAAAGATTCATTTTGCTTAGCTTTGTCTGTAACTTGAAAACTATGTACCGTATGGCCCTATAAACTGTGTTGGGATGAAAGCTAGCCACTTTGAGCAATGTGGGAAGTGCTGGGGCAGTTTGGGACAACAGGGCCAAAATGTCACTTTCACAGTCCCAAAGTGCCATTTTCACAGTAAAAAGGCCTGGTTCACTTTTGCTTAGCTTAGTCTGTAACTTGAAAACTATGTACCGTATGGCCCTATAAACTGTGTTGGGATGAAAGCTAGCCACTTTGAGCAATGTGGGAAGTGCTGGGGCAGTTTGGGACAACAGGGCCAAAATGTCACTTTCACAGTCCCAAAGTGCCATTTTCACAGTAAAAAGGCCTGGTTCACTTTTGCTTAGCTTAGTCTGTAACTTGAAAACTATGTACCGTATGGCCCTATAAACTGTGTTGGGATGAAAGCTAGCCACTTTGAGCATTGTGGCAAGAGCTGGGGCAGTTTGGGACAACAGGGAACGAACAGGGCCAAAATGTCACTTTCACAGTCCCAAAGTGCCATTTTCACAGTAAAAAGGCCTGGTTCACTTTTGCTTAGCTTAGTCTGTAACTTGAAAACTATGTACCGTATGGCCCTATAAACTGTGTTGGGATGAAAGCTAGCCACTTTGAGCAATGTGGGAAGTGCTGGGGCAGTTTGGGACAACAGGGCCAAAATGTCACTTTCACAGTCCCAAAGTGCCATTTTCACAGTAAAAAGGCCTGGTTCACTTTTGCTTAGCTTAGTCTGTAACTTGAAAACTATGTACCGTATGGCCCTATAAACTGTGTTGGGATGAAAGCTAGCCACTTTGAGCAATGTGGGAAGTGCTGGGGCAGTTTGGGACAACAGGGCCAAAATGTCACTTTCACAGTCCCAAAGTGCCATTTTCACAGTAAAAAGGCCTGGTTCACTTTTGCTTAGCTTAGTCTGTAACTTGAAAACTATGTACCGTATGGCCCTATAAACTGTGTTGGGATGAAAGCTAGCCACTTTGAGCAATGTGGGAAGTGCTGGGGCAGTTTGGGACAACAGGGCCAAAATGTCACTTTCACAGTCCCAAAGTGCCATTTTCACAGTAAAAAGGCCTGGTTCACTTTTGCTTAGCTTAGTCTGTAACTTGAAAACTATGTACCGTATGGCCCTATAAACTGTGTTGGGATGAAAGCTAGCCACTTTGAGCAATGTGGGAAGTGCTGGGGCAGTTTGGGACAACAGGGCCAAAATGTCACTTTCACAGTCCCAAAGTGCCGTTTTCACAGTAAAAAAAAAAAGATTCATTTTGCTTAGCTTAGTCTGTAACTTGAAAACTATGTACCGTATGGCCCTATAAACTGTGTTGGGATGAAAGCTAGCCACTTTGAGCAATGTGGGAAGTGCTGGGGCAGTTTGGGACAACAGGGCCAAAATGTCACTTTCACAGTCCCAAAGTGCCATTTTCACAGTAAAAAGGCCTGGTTCACTTTTGCTTAGCTTAGTCTGTAACTTGAAAACTATGTACCGTATGGCCCTATAAACTGTGTTGGGATGAAAGCTAGCCACTTTGAGCAATGTGGGAAGTGCTGGGGCAGTTTGGGACAACAGGGCCAAAATGTCACTTTCACAGTCCCAAAGTGCCATTTTCACAGTAAAAAGGCCTGGTTCACTTTTGCTTAGCTTAGTCTGTAACTTGAAAACTATGTACCGTATGGCCCTATAAACTGTGTTGGGATGAAAGCTAGCCACTTTGAGCAATGTGGGAAGTGCTGGGGCAGTTTGGGACAACAGGGCCAAAATGTCACTTTCACAGTCCCAAAGTGCCGTTTTCACAGTAAAAAAAAAAGATTCATTTTGCTTAGCTTAGTCTGTAACTTGAAAACTATGTACCGTATGGCCCTATAAACTGTGTTGGGATGAAAGCTAGCCACTTTGAGCAATGTGGGAAGTGCTGGGGCAGTTTGGGACAACAGGGCCAAAATGTCACTTTCACAGTCCCAAAGTGCCATTTTCACAGTAAAAAGGCCTGGTTCACTTTTGCTTAGCTTAGTCTGTAACTTGAAAACTATGTACCGTATGGCCCTATAAACTGTGTTGGGATGAAAGCTAGCCACTTTGAGCAATGTGGGAAGTGCTGGGGCAGTTTGGGACAACAGGGCCAAAATGTCACTTTCACAGTCCCAAAGTGCCATTTTCACAGTAAAAAGGCCTGGTTCACTTTTGCTTAGCTTAGTCTGTAACTTGAAAACTATGTACCGTATGGCCCTATAAACTGTGTTGGGATGAAAGCTAGCCACTTTGAGCAATGTGGGAAGTGCTGGGGCAGTTTGGGACAACAGGGCCAAAATGTCACTTTCACAGTCCCAAAGTGCCATTTTCACAGTAAAAAAAAAACAGATTCATTTTGCTTAGCTTAGTCTGTAACTTGAAAACTATGTACCGTATGGCCCTATAAACTGTGTTGGGATGAAAGCTAGCCACTTTGAGCAATGTGGGAAGTGCTGGGGCAGTTTGGGACAACAGGGCCAAAATGTCACTTTCACAGTCCCAAAGTGCCATTTTCACAGTAAAAAGGCCTGGTTCACTTTTGCTTAGCTTAGTCTGTAACTTGAAAACTATGTACCGTATGGCCCTATAAACTGTGTTGGGATGAAAGCTAGCCACTTTGAGCAATGTGGGAAGTGCTGGGGCAGTTTGGGACAACAGGGCCAAAATGTCACTTTCACAGTCCCAAAGTGCCATTTTCACAGTAAAAAAAAACAGATTCATTTTGCTTAGCTTAGTCTGTAACTTGAAAACTATGTACCGTATGGCCCTATAAACTGTGTTGGGATGAAAGCTAGCCACTTTGAGCAATGTGGGAAGTGCTGGGGCAGTTTGGGACAACAGGGCCAAAATGTCACTTTCACAGTCCCAAAGTGCCGTTTTCACAGTAAAAAAAAAAATATTCATTTTGCTTAGCTTTGTCTGTAACTTGAAAACTATGTACCGTATGGCCCTATAAACTGTGTTGGGATGAAAGCTAGCCACTTTGAGCAATGTGGGAAGTGCTGGGGCAGTTTGGGACAACAGGGCAAAAATGTCACTTTCACAGTCCCAAAGTGCCATTTTCACAGTAAAAAGGCCTGGTTCACTTTTGCTTAGCTTAGTCTGTAACTTGAAAACTATGTACCGTATGGCCCTATAAACTGTGTTGGGATGAAAGCTAGCCACTTTGAGCAATGTGGGAAGTGCTGGGGCAGTTTGGGACAACAGGGCCAAAATGTCACTTTCACAGTCCCAAAGTGCCATTTTCACAGTAAAAAGGCCTGGTTCACTTTTGCTTACAATTTACAATTTACAATTTAGGCATTTAGCAGACGCTCTTAATCCAGAGCGACTTACATTAAGCAAGAACAAAAGCATGGGAATACATCACATAAAGACATTTATCATGAAACATGCGTAGCTAAGAAAGTAACAGTGGAATATCTATAATGAAACTATACATATAAGCTATACATCTATACTACTATGCTACACATATGTACTATGACGTGCTATGACTACTAGAATTGCTATCTAAGGGGGTGGGGTAAGTGCTATGGGCCATGATGGAGTCTGAAAAGGTGGGTTTTCAGACTACGGCGGAAGATTGGGAGTGATGCTGCAGTTCTGACTGCAATGGGAAGTGCATTCCACAGTTTTGGAGCCAGAAGGGAGAAGAGTTTGGGACGTGTGGAGCGTTGTCCCGGCGTTTTTAGTGAGGGTACTTCCAGCTTCCCTGCGTTGGCTGATCTGAGTGAGCGGGAGGGTTTGTAGGGTTCGATCATACTTGCAAGATATGGGGGAGCCATACCTTTGGTTGCTTTGAATGCCAGCATCAGGGTTTTGTATTCTGTGCGGGCAGCGACCGGGAGCCAGTGGAGGGAGCGGAGCAGGGGGGAGACATGTGAGAATTTTGGCTGGTTGAAGACCAAGCGAGCTGCAGCATTTTGGATCAGCTGGAGGCTTAGCTTAGTCTGTAACTTGAAAACTATGTACCGTATGGCCCTATAAACTGTGTTGGGATGAAAGCTAGCCACTTTGAGCATTGTGGCAAGAGCTGGG
The DNA here is from genome assembly GCF_963924005.1 of Protomyctophum bolini. Lineage (NCBI taxonomy): Eukaryota > Metazoa > Chordata > Actinopteri > Myctophiformes > Myctophidae > Protomyctophum > Protomyctophum bolini. The sequence goes on along the minus strand of NW_027665641.1, from coordinate 38,313 downwards.
GCAGTTTGGGACAACAGGGAACGAACAGGGCCAAAATGTCACTTTCACAGTCCCAAAGTGCCATTTTCACAGTAAAAAGGCCTGGTTCACTTTTGCTTAGCTTAGTCTGTAACTTGAAAACTATGTACCGTATGGCCCTATAAACTGTGTTGGGATGAAAGCTAGCCACTTTGAGCAATGTGGGAAGTGATGGGGCAGTTTGGGACAACAGGGCCAAAATGTCACTTTCACAGTCCCAAAGTGCCATTTTCACAGTAAAAAGGCCTGGTTCACTTTTGCTTAGCTTAGTCTGTAACTTGAAAACTATGTACCGTATGGCCCTATAAACTGTGTTGGGATGAAAGCTAGCCACTTTGAGCAATGTGGGAAGTGCTGGGGCAGTTTGGGACAACAGGGCCAAAATGTCACTTTCACAGTCCCAAAGTGCCATTTTCACAGTAAAAAAAAAACAGATTCATTTTGCTTAGCTTAGTCTGTAACTTGAAAACTATGTACCGTATGGCCCTATAAACTGTGTTGGGATGAAAGCTAGCCACTTTGAGCAATGTGGGAAGTGCTGGGGCAGTTTGGGACAACAGGGCCAAAATGTCACTTTCACAGTCCCAAAGTGCCGTTTTCACAGTAAAAAAAAAAAGATTCATTTTGCTTAGCTTTGTCTGTAACTTGAAAACTATGTACCGTATGGCCCTATAATTTGTGTTGGGATGAAAGCTAGCCACTTTGAGCAATGTGGGAAGTGCTGGGGCAGTTTGGGACAACAGGGCCAAAATGTCACTTTCACAGTCCCAAAGTGCCATTTTCACAGTAAAAAGGCCTGGTTCACTTTTGCTTAGCTTAGTCTGTAACTTGAAAACTATGTACCGTATGGCCCTATAAACTGTGTTGGGATGAAAGCTAGCCACTTTGAGCAATGTGGGAAGTGCTGGGGCAGTTTGGGACAACAGGGCCAAAATGTCACTTTCACAGTCCCAAAGTGCCATTTTCACAGTAAAAAGGCCTGGTTCACTTTTGCTTAGCTTAGTCTGTAACTTGAAAACTATGTACCGTATGGCCCTATAAACTGTGTTGGGATGAAAGCTAGCCACTTTGAGCATTGTGGCAAGAGCTGGGGCAGTTTGGGACAACAGGGAACGAACAGGGCCAAAATGTCACTTTCACAGTCCCAAAGTGCCATTTTCACAGTAAAAAGGCCTGGTTCACTTTTGCTTAGCTTAGTCTGTAACTTGAAAACTATGTACCGTATGGCCCTATAAACTGTGTTGGGATGAAAGCTAGCCACTTTGAGCAATGTGGGAAGTGCTGGGGCAGTTTGGGACAACAGGGCCAAAATGTCACTTTCACAGTCCCAAAGTGCCATTTTCACAGTAAAAAGGCCTGGTTCACTTTTGCTTAGCTTAGTCTGTAACTTGAAAACTATGTACCGTATGGCCCTATAAACTGTGTTGGGATGAAAGCTAGCCACTTTGAGCAATGTGGGAAGTGCTGGGGCAGTTTGGGACAACAGGGCCAAAATGTCACTTTCACAGTCCCAAAGTGCCATTTTCACAGTAAAAAGGCCTGGTTCACTTTTGCTTAGCTTAGTCTGTAACTTGAAAACTATGTACCGTATGGCCCTATAAACTGTGTTGGGATGAAAGCTAGCCACTTTGAGCAATGTGGGAAGTGCTGGGGCAGTTTGGGACAACAGGGCCAAAATGTCACTTTCACAGTCCCAAAGTGCCATTTTCACAGTAAAAAGGCCTGGTTCACTTTTGCTTAGCTTAGTCTGTAACTTGAAAACTATGTACCGTATGGCCCTATAAACTGTGTTGGGATGAAAGCTAGCCACTTTGAGCAATGTGGGAAGTGCTGGGGCAGTTTGGGACAACAGGGCCAAAATGTCACTTTCACAGTCCCAAAGTGCCGTTTTCACAGTAAAAAAAAAAAGATTCATTTTGCTTAGCTTAGTCTGTAACTTGAAAACTATGTACCGTATGGCCCTATAAACTGTGTTGGGATGAAAGCTAGCCACTTTGAGCAATGTGGGAAGTGCTGGGGCAGTTTGGGACAACAGGGCCAAAATGTCACTTTCACAGTCCCAAAGTGCCATTTTCACAGTAAAAAGGCCTGGTTCACTTTTGCTTAGCTTAGTCTGTAACTTGAAAACTATGTACCGTATGGCCCTATAAACTGTGTTGGGATGAAAGCTAGCCACTTTGAGCAATGTGGGAAGTGCTGGGGCAGTTTGGGACAACAGGGCCAAAATGTCACTTTCACAGTCCCAAAGTGCCATTTTCACAGTAAAAAGGCCTGGTTCACTTTTGCTTAGCTTAGTCTGTAACTTGAAAACTATGTACCGTATGGCCCTATAAACTGTGTTGGGATGAAAGCTAGCCACTTTGAGCAGTGTGGGAAGTGCTGGGGCAGTTTGGGACAACAGGGCCAAAATGTCACTTTCACAGTCCCAAAGTGCCATTTTCACAGTAAAAAGGCCTGGTTCACTTTTGCTTAGCTTAGTCTGTAACTTGAAAACTATGTACCGTATGGCCCTATAAACTGTGTTGGGATGAAAGCTAGCCACTTTGAGCATTGTGGCAAGAGCTGGGGCAGTTTGGGACAACAGGGCCAAAATGTCACTTTCACAGTCCCAAAGTGCCATTTTCACAGTAAAAAAAAAACAGATTCATTTTGCTTAGCTTAGTCTGTAACTTGAAAACTATGTACCGTATGGCCCTATAAACTGTGTTGGGATGAAAGCTAGCCACTTTGAGCAATGTGGGAAGTGCTGGGGCAGTTTGGGACAACAGGGCCAAAATGTCACTTTCACAGTCCCAAAGTGCCATTTTCACAGTAAAAAGGCCTGGTTCACTTTTGCTTAGCTTAGTCTGTAACTTGAAAACTATGTACCGTATGGCCCTATAAACTGTGTTGGGATGAAAGCTAGCCACTTTGAGCAATGTGGGAAGTGCTGGGGCAGTTTGGGACAACAGGGCCAAAATGTCACTTTCACAGTCCCAAAGTGCCATTTTCACAGTAAAAAAAACCAGATTCATTTTGCTTAGCTTAGTCTGTAACTTGAAAACTATGTACCGTATGGCCCTATAAACTGTGTTGGGATGAAAGCTAGCCACTTTGAGCAATGTGGGAAGTGCTGGGGCAGTTTGGGACAACAGGGCCAAAATGTCACTTTCACAGTCCCAAAGTGCCGTTTTCACAGTAAAAAAAAAAAGATTAATTTTGCTTAGCTTTGTCTGTAACTTGAAAACTATGTACCGTATGGCCCTATAAACTGTGTTGGGATGAAAGCTAGCCACTTTGAGCAATGTGGGAAGTGCTGGGGCAGTTTGGGACAACAGGGCCAAAATGTCACTTTCACAGTCCCAAAGTGCCATTTTCACAGTAAAAAGGCCTGGTTCACTTTTGCTTAGCTTAGTCTGTAACTTGAAAACTATGTACCGTATGGCCCTATAAACTGTGTTGGGATGAAAGCTAGCCACTTTGAGCAATGTGGGAAGTGCTGGGGCAGTTTGGGACAACAGGGCCAAAATGTCACTTTCACAGTCCCAAAGTGCCATTTTCACAGTAAAAAGGCCTGGTTCACTTTTGCTTAGCTTAGTCTGTAACTTGAAAACTATGTACCGTATGGCCCTATAAACTGTGTTGGGATGAAAGCTAGCCACTTTGAGCATTGTGGCAAGAGCTGGGGCAGTTTGGGACAACAGGGAACGAACAGGGCCAAAATGTCACTTTCACAGTCCCAAAGTGCCATTTTCACAGTAAAAAGGCCTGGTTCACTTTTGCTTAGCTTAGTCTGTAACTTGAAAACTATGTACCGTATGGCCCTATAAACTGTGTTGGGATGAAAGCTAGCCACTTTGAGCAATGTGGGAAGTGCTGGGGCAGTTTGGGACAACAGGGCCAAAATGTCACTTTCACAGTCCCAAAGTGCCATTTTCACAGTAAAAAGGCCTGGTTCACTTTTGCTTAGCTTAGTCTGTAACTTGAAAACTATGTACCGTATGGCCCTATAAACTGTGTTGGGATGAAAGCTAGCCACTTTGAGCAATGTGGGAAGTGCTGGGGCAGTTTGGGACAACAGGGCCAAAATGTCACTTTCACAGTCCCAAAGTGCCATTTTCACAGTAAAAAAAAAACAGATTCATTTTGCTTAGCTTAGTCTGTAACTTGAAAACTATGTACCGTATGGCCCTATAAACTGTGTTGGGATGAAAGCTAGCCACTTTGAGCAATGTGGGAAGTGCTGGGGCAGTTTGGGACAACAGGGCCAAAATGTCACTTTCACAGTCCCAAAGTGCCGTTTTCACAGTAAAAAAAAAAAGATTCATTTTGCTTAGCTTTGTCTGTAACTTGAAAACTATGTACCGTATGGCCCTATAAACTGTGTTGGGATGAAAGCTAGCCACTTTGAGCAATGTGGGAAGTGCTGGGGCAGTTTGGGACAACAGGGCCAAAATGTCACTTTCACAGTCCCAAAGTGCCATTTTCACAGTAAAAAGGCCTGGTTCACTTTTGCTTAGCTTAGTCTGTAACTTGAAAACTATGTACCGTATGGCCCTATAAACTGTGTTGGGATGAAAGCTAGCCACTTTGAGCAATGTGGGAAGTGCTGGGGCAGTTTGGGACAACAGGGCCAAAATGTCACTTTCACAGTCCCAAAGTGCCATTTTCACAGTAAAAAGGCCTGGTTCACTTTTGCTTAGCTTAGTCTGTAACTTGAAAACTATGTACCGTATGGCCCTATAAACTGTGTTGGGATGAAAGCTAGCCACTTTGAGCATTGTGGCAAGAGCTGGGGCAGTTTGGGACAACAGGGAACGAACAGGGCCAAAATGTCACTTTCACAGTCCCAAAGTGCCATTTTGACAGTAAAAAGGCCTGGTTCACTTTTGCTTAGCTTAGTCTGTAACTTGAAAACTATGTACCGTATGGCCCTATAAACTGTGTTGGGATGAAAGCTAGCCACTTTGAGCAATGTGGGAAGTGCTGGGGCAGTTTGGGACAACAGGGCCAAAATGTCACTTTCACAGTCCCAAAGTGCCATTTTCACAGTAAAAAGGCCTGGTTCACTTTTGCTTAGCTTAGTCTGTAACTTGAAAACTATGTACCGTATGGCCCTATAAACTGTGTTGGGATGAAAGCTAGCCACTTTGAGCAATGTGGGAAGTGCTGGGGCAGTTTGGGACAACAGGGCCAAAATGTCACTTTCACAGTCCCAAAGTGCCATTTTCACAGTAAAAAGGCCTGGTTCACTTTTGCTTAGCTTAGTCTGTAACTTGAAAACTATGTACCGTATGGCCCTATAAACTGTGTTGGGATGAAAGCTAGCCACTTTGAGCAAGTGGGAAGTGCTGGGGCAGTTTGGGACAACAGGGCCAAAATGTCACTTTCACAGTCCCAAAGTGCCATTTTCACAGTAAAAAGGCCTGGTTCACTTTTGCTTAGCTTAGTCTGTAACTTGAAAACTATGTACCGTATGGCCCTATAAACTGTGTTGGGATGAAAGCTAGCCACTTTGAGCAATGTGGGAAGTGCTGGGGCAGTTTGGGACAACAGGGCCAAAATGTCACTTTCACAGTCCCAAAGTGCCGTTTTCACAGTAAAAAAAAAAAGATTCATTTTGCTTAGCTTAGTCTGTAACTTGAAAACTATGTACCGTATGGCCCTATAAACTGTGTTGGGATGAAAGCTAGCCACTTTGAGCAATGTGGGAAGTGCTGGGGCAGTTTGGGACAACAGGGCCAAAATGTCACTTTCACAGTCCCAAAGTGCCATTTTCACAGTAAAAAGGCCTGGTTCACTTTTGCTTAGCTTAGTCTGTAACTTGAAAACTATGTACCGTATGGCCCTATAAACTGTGTTGGGATGAAAGCTAGCCACTTTGAGCAATGTGGGAAGTGCTGGGGCAGTTTGGGACAACAGGGCCAAAATGTCACTTTCACAGTCCCAAAGTGCCATTTTCACAGTAAAAAGGCCTGGTTCACTTTTGCTTAGCTTAGTCTGTAACTTGAAAACTATGTACCGTATGGCCCTATAAACTGTGTTGGGATGAAAGCTAGCCACTTTGAGCAGTGTGGGAAGTGCTGGGGCAGTTTGGGACAACAGGGCCAAAATGTCACTTTCACAGTCCCAAAGTGCCATTTTCACAGTAAAAAGGCCTGGTTCACTTTTGCTTAGCTTAGTCTGTAACTTGAAAACTATGTACCGTATGGCCCTATAAACTGTGTTGGGATGAAAGCTAGCCACTTTGAGCATTGTGGCAAGAGCTGGGGCAGTTTGGGACAACAGGGAACGAACAGGGCCAAAATGTCACTTTCACAGTCCCAAAGTGCCATTTTCACAGTAAAAAGGCCTGGTTCACTTTTGCTTAGCTTAGTCTGTAACTTGAAAACTATGTACCGTATGGCCCTATAAACTGTGTTGGGATGAAAGCTAGCCACTTTGAGCAATGTGGGAAGTGCTGGGGCAGTTTGGGACAACAGGGCCAAAATGTCACTTTCACAGTCCCAAAGTGCCATTTTCACAGTAAAAAGGCCTGGTTCACTTTTGCTTAGCTTAGTCTGTAACTTGAAAACTATGTACCGTATGGCCCTATAAACTGTGTTGGGATGAAAGCTAGCCACTTTGAGCAATGTGGGAAGTGCTGGGGCAGTTTGGGACAACAGGGCCAAAATGTCACTTTCACAGTCCCAAAGTGCCATTTTCACAGTAAAAAGGCCTGGTTCACTTTTGCTTAGCTTAGTCTGTAACTTGAAAACTATGTACCGTATGGCCCTATAAACTGTGTTGGGATGAAAGCTAGCCACTTTGAGCAATGTGGGAAGTGCTGGGGCAGTTTGGGACAACAGGGCCAAAATGTCACTTTCACAGTCCCAAAGTGCCGTTTTCACAGTAAAAAAAAAAGATTCATTTTGCTTAGCTTAGTCTGTAACTTGAAAACTATGTACCGTATGGCCCTATAAACTGTGTTGGGATGAAAGCTAGCCACTTTGAGCAATGTGGGAAGTGCTGGGGCAGTTTGGGACAACAGGGCCAAAATGTCACTTTCACAGTCCCAAAGTGCCATTTTCACAGTAAAAAGGCCTGGTTCACTTTTGCTTAGCTTAGTCTGTAACTTGAAAACTATGTACCGTATGGCCCTATAAACTGTGTTGGGATGAAAGCTAGCCACTTTGAGCAATGTGGGAAGTGCTGGGGCAGTTTGGGACAACAGGGCCAAAATGTCACTTTCACAGTCCCAAAGTGCCATTTTCACAGTAAAAAGGCCTGGTTCACTTTTGCTTAGCTTAGTCTGTAACTTGAAAACTATGTACCGTATGGCCCTATAAACTGTGTTGGGATGAAAGCTAGCCACTTTGAGCAATGTGGGAAGTGCTGGGGCAGTTTGGGACAACAGGGCCAAAATGTCACTTTCACAGTCCCAAAGTGCCATTTTCACAGTAAAAAAAAAACAGATTCATTTTGCTTAGCTTAGTCTGTAACTTGAAAACTATGTACCGTATGGCCCTATAAACTGTGTTGGGATGAAAGCTAGCCACTTTGAGCAATGTGGGAAGTGCTGGGGCAGTTTGGGACAACAGGGCCAAAATGTCACTTTCACAGTCCCAAAGTGCCATTTTCACAGTAAAAAGGCCTGGTTCACTTTTGCTTAGCTTAGTCTGTAACTTGAAAACTATGTACCGTATGGCCCTATAAACTGTGTTGGGATGAAAGCTAGCCACTTTGAGCATTGTGGCAAGAGCTGGGGCAGTTTGGGACAACAGGGCCAAAATGTCACTTTCACAGTCCCAAAGTGCCATTTTCACAGTAAAAAAAAACAGATTCATTTTGCTTAGCTTAGTCTGTAACTTGAAAACTATGTACCGTATGGCCCTATAAACTGTGTTGGGATGAAAGCTAGCCACTTTGAGCAATGTGGGAAGTGCTGGGGCAGTTTGGGACAACAGGGCCAAAATGTCACTTTCACAGTCCCAAAGTGCCGTTTTCACAGTAAAAAAAAAAAGATTCATTTTGCTTAGCTTTGTCTGTAACTTGAAAACTATGTACCGTATGGCCCTATAAACTGTGTTGGGATGAAAGCTAGCCACTTTGAGCAATGTGGGAAGTGCTGGGGCAGTTTGGGACAACAGGGCCAAAATGTCACTTTCACAGTCCCAAAGTGCCATTTTCACAGTAAAAAGGCCTGGTTCACTTTTGCTTAGCTTAGTCTGTAACTTGAAAACTATGTACCGTATGGCCCTATAAACTGTGTTGGGATGAAAGCTAGCCACTTTGAGCAATGTGGGAAGTGCTGGGGCAGTTTGGGACAACAGGGCCAAAATGTCACTTTCACAGTCCCAAAGTGCCATTTTCACAGTAAAAAGGCCTGGTTCACTTTTGCTTAGCTTAGTCTGTAACTTGAAAACTATGTACCGTATGGCCCTATAAACTGTGTTGGGATGAAAGCTAGCCACTTTGAGCATTGTGGCAAGAGCTGGGGCAGTTTGGGACAACAGGGAACGAACAGGGCCAAAATGTCACTTTCACAGTCCCAAAGTGCCATTTTCACAGTAAAAAGGCCTGGTTCACTTTTGCTTAGCTTAGTCTGTAACTTGAAAACTATGTACCGTATGGCCCTATAAACTGTGTTGGGATGAAAGCTAGCCACTTTGAGCAATGTGGGAAGTGCTGGGGCAGTTTGGGACAACAGGGCCAAAATGTCACTTTCACAGTCCCAAAGTGCCATTTTCACAGTAAAAAGGCCTGGTTCACTTTTGCTTAGCTTAGTCTGTAACTTGAAAACTATGTACCGTATGGCCCTATAAACTGTGTTGGGATGAAAGCTAGCCACTTTGAGCAATGTGGGAAGTGCTGGGGCAGTTTGGGACAACAGGGCCAAAATGTCACTTTCACAGTCCCAAAGTGCCATTTTCACAGTAAAAAAAAACAGATTCATTTTGCTTAGCTTAGTCTGTAACTTGAAAACTATGTACCGTATGGCCCTATAAACTGTGTTGGGATGAAAGCTAGCCACTTTGAGCAATGTGGGAAGTGCTGGGGCAGTTTGGGACAACAGGGCCAAAATGTCACTTTCACAGTCCCAAAGTGCCGTTTTCACAGTAAAAAAAAAAAGATTCATTTTGCTTAGCTTTGTCTGTAACTTGAAAACTATGTACCGTATGGCCCTATAAACTGTGTTGGGATGAAAGCTAGCCACTTTGAGCAATGTGGGAAGTGCTGGGGCAGTTTGGGACAACAGGGCCAAAATGTCACTTTCACAGTCCCAAAGTGCCATTTTCACAGTAAAAAGGCCTGGTTCACTTTTGCTTAGCTTAGTCTGTAACTTGAAAACTATGTACCGTATGGCCCTATAAACTGTGTTGGGATGAAAGCTAGCCACTTTGAGCAATGTGGGAAGTGCTGGGGCAGTTTGGGACAACAGGGCCAAAATGTCACTTTCACAGTCCCAAAGTGCCATTTTCACAGTAAAAAGGCCTGGTTCACTTTTGCTTAGCTTAGTCTGTAACTTGAAAACTATGTACCGTATGGCCCTATAAACTGTGTTGGGATGAAAGCTAGCCACTTTGAGCATTGTGGCAAGAGCTGGGGCAGTTTGGGACAACAGGGAACGAACAGGGCCAAAATGTCACTTTCACAGTCCCAAAGTGCCATTTTCACAGTAAAAAGGCCTGGTTCACTTTTGCTTAGCTTAGTCTGTAACTTGAAAACTATGTACCGTATGGCCCTATAAACTGTGTTGGGATGAAAGCTAGCCACTTTGAGCAATGTGGGAAGTGCTGGGGCAGTTTGGGACAACAGGGCCAAAATGTCACTTTCACAGTCCCAAAGTGCCATTTTCACAGTAAAAAGGCCTGGTTCACTTTTGCTTAGCTTAGTCTGTAACTTGAAAACTATGTACCGTATGGCCCTATAAACTGTGTTGGGATGAAAGCTAGCCACTTTGAGCAATGTGGGAAGTGCTGGGGCAGTTTGGGACAACAGGGCCAAAATGTCACTTTCACAGTCCCAAAGTGCCATTTTCACAGTAAAAAGGCCTGGTTCACTTTTGCTTAGCTTAGTCTGTAACTTGAAAACTATGTACCGTATGGCCCTATAAACTGTGTTGGGATGAAAGCTAGCCACTTTGAGCAATGTGGGAAGTGCTGGGGCAGTTTGGGACAACAGGGCCAAAATGTCACTTTCACAGTCCCAAAGTGCCATTTTCACAGTAAAAAGGCCTGGTTCACTTTTGCTTAGCTTAGTCTGTAACTTGAAAACTATGTACCGTATGGCCCTATAAACTGTGTTGGGATGAAAGCTAGCCACTTTGAGCAATGTGGGAAGTGCTGGGGCAGTTTGGGACAACAGGGCCAAAATGTCACTTTCACAGTCCCAAAGTGCCGTTTTCACAGTAAAAAAAAAAAGATTCATTTTGCTTAGCTTAGTCTGTAACTTGAAAACTATGTACCGTATGGCCCTATAAACTGTGTTGGGATGAAAGCTAGCCACTTTGAGCAATGTGGGAAGTGCTGGGGCAGTTTGGGACAACAGGGCCAAAATGTCACTTTCACAGTCCCAAAGTGCCATTTTCACAGTAAAAAGGCCTGGTTCACTTTTGCTTAGCTTAGTCTGTAACTTGAAAACTGTACCGTATGGCCCTATAAACTGTGTTGGGATGAAAGCTAGCCACTTTGAGCAATGTGGGAAGTGCTGGGGCAGTTTGGGACAACAGGGCCAAAATGTCACTTTCACAGTCCCAAAGTGCCATTTTCACAGTAAAAAGGCCTGGTTCACTTTTGCTTAGCTTAGTCTGTAACTTGAAAACTATGTACCGTATGGCCCTATAAACTGTGTTGGGATGAAAGCTAGCCACTTTGAGCAGTGTGGGAAGTGCTGGGGCAGTTTGGGACAACAGGGCCAAAATGTCACTTTCACAGTCCCAAAGTGCCATTTTCACAGTAAAAAGGCCTGGTTCACTTTTGCTTAGCTTAGTCTGTAACTTGAAAACTATGTACCGTATGGCCCTATAAACTGTGTTGGGATGAAAGCTAGCCACTTTGAGCAATGTGGGAAGTGCTGGGGCAGTTTGGGACAACAGGGCCAAAATGTCACTTTCACAGTCCCAAAGTGCCATTTTCACAGTAAAAAGGCCTGGTTCACTTTTGCTTAGCTTAGTCTGTAACTTGAAAACTATGTACCGTATGGCCCTATAAACTGTGTTGGGATGAAAGCTAGCCACTTTGAGCAATGTGGGAAGTGCTGGGGCAGTTTGGGACAACAGGGCCAAAATGTCACTTTCACAGTCCCAAAGTGCCGTTTTCACAGTAAAAAAAAAAAGATTCATTTTGCTTAGCTTAGTCTGTAACTTGAAAACTATGTACCGTATGGCCCTATAAACTGTGTTGGGATGAAAGCTAGCCACTTTGAGCAATGTGGGAAGTGCTGGGGCAGTTTGGGACAACAGGGCCAAAATGTCACTTTCACAGTCCCAAAGTGCCATTTTCACAGTAAAAAGGCCTGGTTCACTTTTGCTTAGCTTAGTCTGTAACTTGAAAACTATGTACCGTATGGCCCTATAAACTGTGTTGGGATGAAAGCTAGCCACTTTGAGCAATGTGGGAAGTGCTGGGGCAGTTTGGGACAACAGGGCCAAAATGTCACTTTCACAGTCCCAAAGTGCCATTTTCACAGTAAAAAGGCCTGGTTCACTTTTGCTTAGCTTAGTCTGTAACTTGAAAACTATGTACCGTATGGCCCTATAAACTGTGTTGGGATGAAAGCTAGCCACTTTGAGCAATGTGGGAAGTGCTGGGGCAGTTTGGGACAACAGGGCCAAAATGTCACTTTCACAGTCCCAAAGTGCCATTTTCACAGTAAAAAAAAAACAGATTCATTTTGCTTAGCTTAGTCTGTAACTTGAAAACTATGTACCGTATGGCCCTATAAACTGTGTTGGGATGAAAGCTAGCCACTTTGAGCAATGTGGGAAGTGCTGGGGCAGTTTGGGACAACAGGGCCAAAATGTCACTTTCACAGTCCCAAAGTGCCATTTTCACAGTAAAAAGGCCTGGTTCACTTTTGCTTAGCTTAGTCTGTAACTTGAAAACTATGTACCGTATGGCCCTATAAACTGTGTTGGGATGAAAGCTAGCCACTTTGAGCAATGTGGGAAGTGCTGGGGCAGTTTGGGACAACAGGGCCAAAATGTCACTTTCACAGTCCCAAAGTGCCATTTTCACAGTAAAAAAAAACAGATTCATTTTGCTTAGCTTAGTCTGTAACTTGAAAACTATGTACCGTATGGCCCTATAAACTGTGTTGGGATGAAAGCTAGCCACTTTGAGCAATGTGGGAAGTGCTGGGGCAGTTTGGGACAACAGGGCCAAAATGTCACTTTCACAGTCCCAAAGTGCCGTTTTCACAGTAAAAAAAAAAAGATTCATTTTGCTTAGCTTTGTCTGTAACTTGAAAACTATGTACTTACCGTATGGCCTTATAAACTGTGTTGGGATGAAAGCTAGCCACTTTGAGCAATGTGGGAAGTGCTGGGGCAGTTTGGGACAACAGGGCCAAAATGTCACTTTCACAGTCCCAAAGTGCCATTTTCACAGTAAAAAGGCCTGGTTCACTTTTGCTTAGCTTAGTCTGTAACTTGAAAACTATGTACCGTATGGCCCTATAAACTGTGTTGGGATGAAAGCTAGCCACTTTGAGCAATGTGGGAAGTGCTGGGGCAGTTTGGGACAACAGGGCCAAAATGTCACTTTCACAGTCCCAAAGTGCCATTTTCACAGTAAAAAGGCCTGGTTCACTTTTGCTTAGCTTAGTCTGTAACTTGAAAACTATGTACCGTATGGCCCTATAAACTGTGTTGGGATGAAAGCTAGCCACTTTGAGCATTGTGGCAAGAGCTGGGGCAGTTTGGGACAACAGGGAACGAACAGGGCCAAAATGTCACTTTCACAGTCCCAAAGTGCCATTTTCACAGTAAAAAGGCCTGGTTCACTTTTGCTTAGCTTAGTCTGTAACTTGAAAACTATGTACCGTATGGCCCTATAAACTGTGTTGGGATGAAAGCTAGCCACTTTGAGCAATGTGGGAAGTGCTGGGGCAGTTTGGGACAACAGGGCCAAAATGTCACTTTCACAGTCCCAAAGTGCCATTTTCACAGTAAAAAGGCCTGGTTCACTTTTGCTTAGCTTAGTCTGTAACTTGAAAACTATGTACCGTATGGCCCTATAAACTGTGTTGGGATGAAAGCTAGCCACTTTGAGCAATGTGGGAAGTGCTGGGGCAGTTTGGGACAACAGGGCCAAAATGTCACTTTCACAGTCCCAAAGTGCCATTTTCACAGTAAAAAGGCCTGGTTCACTTTTGCTTAGCTTAGTCTGTAACTTGAAAACTATGTACCGTATGGCCCTATAAACTGTGTTGGGATGAAAGCTAGCCACTTTGAGCAGTGTGGGAAGTGCTGGGGCAGTTTGGGACAACAGGGCCAAAATGTCACTTTCACAGTCCCAAAGTGCCATTTTCACAGTAAAAAGGCCTGGTTCACTTTTGCTTAGCTTAGTCTGTAACTTGAAAACTATGTACCGTATGGCCCTATAAACTGTGTTGGGATGAAAGCTAGCCACTTTGAGCATTGTGGCAAGAGCTGGGGCAGTTTGGGACAACAGGGAACGAACAGGGCCAAAATGTCACTTTCACAGTCCCAAAGTGCCATTTTCACAGTAAAAAGGCCTGGTTCACTTTTGCTTAGCTTAGTCTGTAACTTGAAAACTATGTACCGTATGGCCCTATAAACTGTGTTGGGATGAAAGCTAGCCACTTTGAGCAATGTGGGAAGTGCTGGGGCAGTTTGGGACAACAGGGCCAAAATGTCACTTTCACAGTCCCAAAGTGCCATTTTCACAGTAAAAAGGCCTGGTTCACTTTTGCTTAGCTTAGTCTGTAACTTGAAAACTATGTACCGTATGGCCCTATAAACTGTGTTGGGATGAAAGCTAGCCACTTTGAGCAATGTGGGAAGTGCTGGGGCAGTTTGGGACAACAGGGCCAAAATGTCACTTTCACAGTCCCAAAGTGCCGTTTTCACAGTAAAAAAAAAAGATTCATTTTGCTTAGCTTAGTCTGTAACTTGAAAACTATGTACCGTATGGCCCTATAAACTGTGTTGGGATGAAAGCTAGCCACTTTGAGCAATGTGGGAAGTGCTGGGGCAGTTTGGGACAACAGGGCCAAAATGTCACTTTCACAGTCCCAAAGTGCCATTTTCACAGTAAAAAGGCCTGGTTCACTTTTGCTTAGCTTAGTCTGTAACTTGAAAACTATGTACCGTATGGCCCTATAAACTGTGTTGGGATGAAAGCTAGCCACTTTGAGCAATGTGGGAAGTGCTGGGGCAGTTTGGGACAACAGGGCCAAAATGTCACTTTCACAGTCCCAAAGTGCCATTTTCACAGTAAAAAGGCCTGGTTCACTTTTGCTTAGCTTAATCTGTAACTTGAAAACTATGTACCGTATGGCCCTATAAACTGTGTTGGGATGAAAGCTAGCCACTTTGAGCAGTGTGGGAAGTGCTGGGGCAGTTTGGGACAACAGGGCCAAAATGTCACTTTCACAGTCCCAAAGTGCCATTTTCACAGTAAAAAGGCCTGGTTCACTTTTGCTTAGCTTAGTCTGTAACTTGAAAACTATGTACCGTATGGCCCTATAAACTGTGTTGGGATGAAAGCTAGCCACTTTGAGCATTGTGGCAAGAGCTGGGGCAGTTTGGGACAACAGGGAACGAACAGGGCCAAAATGTCACTTTCACAGTCCCAAAGTGCCATTTTCACAGTAAAAAGGCCTGGTTCACTTTTGCTTAGCTTAGTCTGTAACTTGAAAACTATGTACCGTATGGCCCTATAAACTGTGTTGGGATGAAAGCTAGCCACTTTGAGCAATGTGGGAAGTGCTGGGGCAGTTTGGGACAACAGGGCCAAAATGTCACTTTCACAGTCCCAAAGTGCCATTTTCACAGTAAAAAGGCCTGGTTCACTTTTGCTTAGCTTAGTCTGTAACTTGAAAACTATGTACCGTATGGCCCTATAAACTGTGTTGGGATGAAAGCTAGCCACTTTGAGCAATGTGGGAAGTGCTGGGGCAGTTTGGGACAACAGGGCCAAAATGTCACTTTCACAGTCCCAAAGTGCCATTTTCACAGTAAAAAGGCCTGGTTCACTTTTGCTTAGCTTAGTCTGTAACTTGAAAACTATGTACCGTATGGCCCTATAAACTGTGTTGGGATGAAAGCTAGCCACTTTGAGCAATGTGGGAAGTGCTGGGGCAGTTTGGGACAACAGGGCCAAAATGTCACTTTCACAGTCCCAAAGTGCCATTTTCACAGTAAAAAGGCCTGGTTCACTTTTGCTTAGCTTAGTCTGTAACTTGAAAACTATGTACCGTATGGCCCTATAAACTGTGTTGGGATGAAAGCTAGCCACTTTGAGCAATGTGGGAAGTGCTGGGGCAGTTTGGGACAACAGGGCCAAAATGTCACTTTCACAGTCCCAAAGTGCCATTTTCACAGTAAAAAGGCCTGGTTCACTTTTGCTTAGCTTAGTCTGTAACTTGAAAACTATGTACCGTATGGCCCTATAAACTGTGTTGGGATGAAAGCTAGCCACTTTGAGCAATGTGGGAAGTGCTGGGGCAGTTTGGGACAACAGGGCCAAAATGTCACTTTCACAGTCCCAAAGTGCCATTTTCACAGTAAAAAGGCCTGGTTCACTTTTGCTTAGCTTAGTCTGTAACTTGAAAACTATGTACCGTATGGCCCTATAAACTGTGTTGGGATGAAAGCTAGCCACTTTGAGCAGTGTGGGAAGTGCTGGGGCAGTTTGGGACAACAGGGCCAAAATGTCACTTTCACAGTCCCAAAGTGCCATTTTCACAGTAAAAAGGCCTGGTTCACTTTTGCTTAGCTTAGTCTGTAACTTGAAAACTATGTACCGTATGGCCCTATAAACTGTGTTGGGATGAAAGCTAGCCACTTTGAGCATTGTGGCAAGAGCTGGGGCAGTTTGGGACAACAGGGAACGAACAGGGCCAAAATGTCACTTTCACAGTCCCAAAGTGCCATTTTCACAGTAAAAAGGCCTGGTTCACTTTTGCTTAGCTTAGTCTGTAACTTGAAAACTATGTACCGTATGGCCCTATAAACTGTGTTGGGATGAAAGCTAGCCACTTTGAGCAATGTGGGAAGTGCTGGGGCAGTTTGGGACAACAGGGCCAAAATGTCACTTTCACAGTCCCAAAGTGCCATTTTCACAGTAAAAAGGCCTGGTTCACTTTTGCTTAGCTTAGTCTGTAACTTGAAAACTATGTACCGTATGGCCCTATAAACTGTGTTGGGATGAAAGCTAGCCACTTTGAGCAATGTGGGAAGTGCTGGGGCAGTTTGGGACAACAGGGCCAAAATGTCACTTTCACAGTCCCAAAGTGCCGTTTTCACAGTAAAAAAAAAAAGATTCATTTTGCTTAGCTTAGTCTGTAACTTGAAAACTATGTACCGTATGGCCCTATAAACTGTGTTGGGATGAAAGCTAGCCACTTTGAGCAATGTGGGAAGTGCTGGGGCAGTTTGGGACAACAGGGCCAAAATGTCACTTTCACAGTCCCAAAGTGCCATTTTCACAGTAAAAAGGCCTGGTTCACTTTTGCTTAGCTTAGTCTGTAACTTGAAAACTATGTACCGTATGGCCCTATAAACTGTGTTGGGATGAAAGCTAGCCACTTTGAGCAATGTGGGAAGTGCTGGGGCAGTTTGGGACAACAGGGCCAAAATGTCACTTTCACAGTCCCAAAGTGCCATTTTCACAGTAAAAAGGCCTGGTTCACTTTTGCTTAGCTTAATCTGTAACTTGAAAACTATGTACCGTATGGCCCTATAAACTGTGTTGGGATGAAAGCTAGCCACTTTGAGCAGTGTGGGAAGTGCTGGGGCAGTTTGGGACAACAGGGCCAAAATGTCACTTTCACAGTCCCAAAGTGCCATTTTCACAGTAAAAAGGCCTGGTTCACTTTTGCTTAGCTTAGTCTGTAACTTGAAAACTATGTACCGTATGGCCCTATAAACTGTGTTGGGATGAAAGCTAGCCACTTTGAGCATTGTGGCAAGAGCTGGGGCAGTTTGGGACAACAGGGAACGAACAGGGCCAAAATGTCACTTTCACAGTCCCAAAGTGCCATTTTCACAGTAAAAAGGCCTGGTTCACTTTTGCTTAGCTTAGTCTGTAACTTGAAAACTATGTACCGTATGGCCCTATAAACTGTGTTGGGATGAAAGCTAGCCACTTTGAGCAATGTGGGAAGTGCTGGGGCAGTTTGGGACAACAGGGCCAAAATGTCACTTTCACAGTCCCAAAGTGCCATTTTCACAGTAAAAAGGCCTGGTTCACTTTTGCTTAGCTTAGTCTGTAACTTGAAAACTATGTACCGTATGGCCCTATAAACTGTGTTGGGATGAAAGCTAGCCACTTTGAGCAATGTGGGAAGTGCTGGGGCAGTTTGGGACAACAGGGCCAAAATGTCACTTTCACAGTCCCAAAGTGCCATTTTCACAGTAAAAAGGCCTGGTTCACTTTTGCTTAGCTTAGTCTGTAACTTGAAAACTATGTACCGTATGGCCCTATAAACTGTGTTGGGATGAAAGCTAGCCACTTTGAGCAATGTGGGAAGTGCTGGGGCAGTTTGGGACAACAGGGCCAAAATGTCACTTTCACAGTCCCAAAGTGCCATTTTCACAGTAAAAAGGCCTGGTTCACTTTTGCTTAGCTTAGTCTGTAACTTGAAAACTATGTACCGTATGGCCCTATAAACTGTGTTGGGATGAAAGCTAGCCACTTTGAGCAATGTGGGAAGTGCTGGGGCAGTTTGGGACAACAGGGCCAAAATGTCACTTTCACAGTCCCAAAGTGCCGTTTTCACAGTAAAAAAAAAAAGATTCATTTTGCTTAGCTTAGTCTGTAACTTGAAAACTATGTACCGTATGGCCCTATAAACTGTGTTGGGATGAAAGCTAGCCACTTTGAGCAATGTGGGAAGTGCTGGGGCAGTTTGGGACAACAGGGCCAAAATGTCACTTTCACAGTCCCAAAGTGCCATTTTCACAGTAAAAAGGCCTGGTTCACTTTTGCTTAGCTTAGTCTGTAACTTGAAAACTATGTACCGTATGGCCCTATAAACTGTGTTGGGATGAAAGCTAGCCACTTTGAGCAATGTGGGAAGTGCTGGGGCAGTTTGGGACAACAGGGCCAAAATGTCACTTTCACAGTCCCAAAGTGCCATTTTCACAGTAAAAAGGCCTGGTTCACTTTTGCTTAGCTTAGTCTGTAACTTGAAAACTATGTACCGTATGGCCCTATAAACTGTGTTGGGATGAAAGCTAGCCACTTTGAGCAGTGTGGGAAGTGCTGGGGCAGTTTGGGACAACAGGGCCAAAATGTCACTTTCACAGTCCCAAAGTGCCATTTTCACAGTAAAAAGGCCTGGTTCACTTTTGCTTAGCTTAGTCTGTAACTTGAAAACTATGTACCGTATGGCCCTATAAACTGTGTTGGGATGAAAGCTAGCCACTTTGAGCATTGTGGCAAGAGCTGGGGCAGTTTGGGACAACAGGGAACGAACAGGGCCAAAATGTCACTTTCACAGTCCCAAAGTGCCATTTTCACAGTAAAAAGGCCTGGTTCACTTTTGCTTAGCTTAGTCTGTAACTTGAAAACTATGTACCGTATGGCCCTATAAACTGTGTTGGGATGAAAGCTAGCCACTTTGAGCAATGTGGGAAGTGCTGGGGCAGTTTGGGACAACAGGGCCAAAATGTCACTTTCACAGTCCCAAAGTGCCATTTTCACAGTAAAAAGGCCTGGTTCACTTTTGCTTAGCTTAGTCTGTAACTTGAAAACTATGTACCGTATGGCCCTATAAACTGTGTTGGGATGAAAGCTAGCCACTTTGAGCAATGTGGGAAGTGCTGGGGCAGTTTGGGACAACAGGGCCAAAATGTCACTTTCACAGTCCCAAAGTGCCGTTTTCACAGTAAAAAAAAAAAGATTCATTTTGCTTAGCTTAGTCTGTAACTTGAAAACTATGTACCGTATGGCCCTATAAACTGTGTTGGGATGAAAGCTAGCCACTTTGAGCAATGTGGGAAGTGCTGGGGCAGTTTGGGGACAACAGGGCCAAAATGTCAGTGCCATTTTCACAGTAAAAAGGCCTGGTTCACTTTTGCTTAGCTTAGTCTGTAACTTGAAAACTATGTACCGTATGGCCCTATAAACTGTGTTGGGATGAAAGCTAGCCACTTTGAGCAATGTGGGAAGTGCTGGGGCAGTTTGGGACAACAGGGCCAAAATGTCACTTTCACAGTCCCAAAGTGCCATTTTCACAGTAAAAAGGCCTGGTTCACTTTTGCTTAGCTTAGTCTGTAACTTGAAAACTATGTACCGTATGGCCCTATAAACTGTGTTGGGATGAAAGCTAGCCACTTTGAGCAATGTGGAAAGTGCTGGGGCAGTTTGGGACAACAGGGCCAAAATGTCACTTTCACAGTCCCAAAGTGCCATTTTCACAGTAAAAAGGCCTGGTTCACTTTTGCTTAGCTTAGTCTGTAACTTGAAAACTATGTACCGTATGGCCCTATAAACTGTGTTGGGATGAAAGCTAGCCACTTTGAGCAATGTGGGAAGTGCTGGGGCAGTTTGGGACAACAGGGCCAAAATGTCACTTTCACAGTCCCAAAGTGCCATTTTCACAGTAAAAAGGCCTGGTTCACTTTTGCTTAGCTTAGTCTGTAACTTGAAAACTATGTACCGTATGGCCCTATAAACTGTGTTGGGATGAAAGCTAGCCACTTTGAGCAGTGTGGGAAGTGCTGGGGCAGTTTGGGACAACAGGGCCAAAATGTCACTTTCACAGTCCCAAAGTGCCATTTTCACAGTAAAAAGGCCTGGTTCACTTTTGCTTAGCTTAGTCTGTAACTTGAAAACTATGTACCGTATGGCCCTATAAACTGTGTTGGGATGAAAGCTAGCCACTTTGAGCATTGTGGCAAGAGCTGGGGCAGTTTGGGACAACAGGGAACGAACAGGGCCAAAATGTCACTTTCACAGTCCCAAAGTGCCATTTTCACAGTAAAAAGGCCTGGTTCACTTTTGCTTAGCTTAGTCTGTAACTTGAAAACTATGTACCGTATGGCCCTATAAACTGTGTTGGGATGAAAGCTAGCCACTTTGAGCAATGTGGGAAGTGCTGGGGCAGTTTGGGACAACAGGGCCAAAATGTCACTTTCACAGTCCCAAAGTGCCGTTTTCACAGTAAAAAAAAAAAGATTCATTTTGCTTAGCTTAGTCTGTAACTTGAAAACTATGTACCGTATGGCCCTATAAACTGTGTTGGGATGAAAGCTAGCCACTTTGAGCAATGTGGGAAGTGCTGGGGCAGTTTGGGACAACAGGGCCAAAATGTCACTTTCACAGTCCCAAAGTGCCATTTTCACAGTAAAAAGGCCTGGTTCACTTTTGCTTAGCTTAGTCTGTAACTTGAAAACTATGTACCGTATGGCCCTATAAACTGTGTTGGGATGAAAGCTAGCCACGTTGAGCAATGTGGGAAGTGCTGGGGCAGTTTGGGACAACAGGGCCAAAATGTCACTTTCACAGTCCCAAAGTGCCGTTTTCACAGTAAAAAAAAAAGATTCATTTTGCTTAGCTTAGTCTGTAACTTGAAAACTATGTACCGTATGGCCCTATAAACTGTGTTGGGATGAAAGCTAGCCACTTTGAGCAATGTGGGAAGTGCTGGGGCAGTTTGGGACAACAGGGCCAAAATGTCACTTTCACAGTCCCAAAGTGCCATTTTCACAGTAAAAAGGCCTGGTTCACTTTTGCTTAGCTTAGTCTGTAACTTGAAAACTATGTACCGTATGGCCCTATAAACTGTGTTGGGATGAAAGCTAGCCACTTTGAGCAATGTGGGAAGTGCTGGGGCAGTTTGGGACAACAGGGCCAAAATGTCACTTTCACAGTCCCAAAGTGCCATTTTCACAGTAAAAAGGCCTGGTTCACTTTTGCTTAGCTTAGTCTGTAACTTGAAAACTATGTACCGTATGGCCCTATAAACTGTGTTGGGATGAAAGCTAGCCACTTTGAGCAGTGTGGGAAGTGCTGGGGCAGTTTGGGACAACAGGGCCAAAATGTCACTTTCACAGTCCCAAAGTGCCATTTTCACAGTAAAAAGGCCTGGTTCACTTTTGCTTAGCTTAGTCTGTAACTTGAAAACTATGTACCGTATGGCCCTATAAACTGTGTTGGGATGAAAGCTAGCCACTTTGAGCATTGTGGCAAGAGCTGGGGCAGTTTGGGACAACAGGGAACGAACAGGGCCAAAATGTCACTTTCACAGTCCCAAAGTGCCATTTTCACAGTAAAAAGGCCTGGTTCACTTTTGCTTAGCTTAGTCTGTAACTTGAAAACTATGTACCGTATGGCCCTATAAACTGTGTTGGGATGAAAGCTAGCCACTTTGAGCAATGTGGGAAGTGCTGGGGCAGTTTGGGACAACAGGGCCAAAATGTCACTTTCACAGTCCCAAAGTGCCATTTTCACAGTAAAAAGGCCTGGTTCACTTTTGCTTAGCTTAGTCTGTAACTTGAAAACTATGTACCGTATGGCCCTATAAACTGTGTTGGGATGAAAGCTAGCCACTTTGAGCAATGTGGGAAGTGCTGGGGCAGTTTGGGACAACAGGGCCAAAATGTCACTTTCACAGTCCCAAAGTGCCGTTTTCACAGTAAAAAAAAAAGATTCATTTTGCTTAGCTTAGTCTGTAACTTGAAAACTATGTACCGTATGGCCCTATAAACTGTGTTGGGATGAAAGCTAGCCACTTTGAGCAATGTGGGAAGTGCTGGGGCAGTTTGGGACAACAGGGCCAAAATGTCACTTTCACAGTCCCAAAGTGCCATTTTCACAGTAAAAAGGCCTGGTTCACTTTTGCTTAGCTTAGTCTGTAACTTGAAAACTATGTACCGTATGGCCCTATAAACTGTGTTGGGATGAAAGCTAGCCACTTTGAGCAATGTGGGAAGTGCTGGGGCAGTTTGGGACAACAGGGCCAAAATGTCACTTTCACAGTCCCAAAGTGCCGTTTTCACAGTAAAAAAAAAAAGATTCATTTTGCTTAGCTTAGTCTGTAACTTGAAAACTATGTACCGTATGGCCCTATAAACTGTGTTGGGATGAAAGCTAGCCACTTTGAGCAATGTGGGAAGTGCTGGGGCAGTTTGGGACAACAGGGCCAAAATGTCACTTTCACAGTCCCAAAGTGCCATTTTCACAGTAAAAAGGCCTGGTTCACTTTTGCTTAGCTTAGTCTGTAACTTGAAAACTATGTACCGTATGGCCCTATAAACTGTGTTGGGATGAAAGCTAGCCACTTTGAGCAATGTGGGAAGTGCTGGGGCAGTTTGGGACAACAGGGCCAAAATGTCACTTTCACAGTCCCAAAGTGCCATTTTCACAGTAAAAAGGCCTGGTTCACTTTTGCTTAGCTTAGTCTGTAACTTGAAAACTATGTACCGTATGGCCCTATAAACTGTGTTGGGATGAAAGCTAGCCACTTTGAGCAATGTGGGAAGTGCTGGGGCAGTTTGGGACAACAGGGCCAAAATGTCACTTTCACAGTCCCAAAGTGCCGTTTTCACAGTAAAAAAAAAAGATTCATTTTGCTTAGCTTAGTCTGTAACTTGAAAACTATGTACCGTATGGCCCTATAAACTGTGTTGGGATGAAAGCTAGCCACTTTGAGCAATGTGGGAAGTGCTGGGGCAGTTTGGGACAACAGGGCCAAAATGTCACTTTCACAGTCCCAAAGTGCCATTTTCACAGTAAAAAGGCCTGGTTCACTTTTGCTTAGCTTAGTCTGTAACTTGAAAACTATGTACCGTATGGCCCTATAAACTGTGTTGGGATGAAAGCTAGCCACTTTGAGCAATGTGGGAAGTGCTGGGGCAGTTTGGGACAACAGGGCCAAAATGTCACTTTCACAGTCCCAAAGTGCCATTTTCACAGTAAAAAGGCCTGGTTCACTTTTGCTTAGCTTAGTCTGTAACTTGAAAACTATGTACCGTATGGCCCTATAAACTGTGTTGGGATGAAAGCTAGCCACTTTGAGCAATGTGGGAAGTGCTGGGGCAGTTTGGGACAACAGGGCCAAAATGTCACTTTCACAGTCCCAAAGTGCCATTTTCACAGTAAAAAAAAACAGATTCATTTTGCTTAGCTTAGTCTGTAACTTGAAAACTATGTACCGTATGGCCCTATAAACTGTGTTGGGATGAAAGCTAGCCACTTTGAGCAATGTGGGAAGTGCTGGGGCAGTTTGGGACAACAGGGCCAAAATGTCACTTTCACAGTCCCAAAGTGCCATTTTCACAGTAAAAAGGCCTGGTTCACTTTTGCTTAGCTTAGTCTGTAACTTGAAAACTATGTACCGTATGGCCCTATAAACTGTGTTGGGATGAAAGCTAGCCACTTTGAGCAATGTGGGAAGTGCTGGGGCAGTTTGGGACAACAGGGCCAAAATGTCACTTTCACAGTCCCAAAGTGCCATTTTCACAGTAAAAAAAAACAGATTCTTTTTGCTTAGCTTAGTCTGTAACTTGAAAACTATGTACCGTATGGCCCTATAAACTGTGTTGGGATGAAAGCTAGCCACTTTGAGCAATGTGGGAAGTGCTGGGGCAGTTTGGGACAACAGGGCCAAAATGTCACTTTCACAGTCCCAAAGTGCCGTTTTCACAGTAAAAAAAAAAAGATTCATTTTGCTTAGCTTAGTCTGTAACTTGAAAACTATGTACCGTATGGCCCTATAAACTGTGTTGGGATGAAAGCTAGCCACTTTGAGCAATGTGGGAAGTGCTGGGGCAGTTTGGGACAACAGGGCCAAAATGTCACTTTCACAGTCCCAAAGTGCCATTTTCACAGTAAAAAGGCCTGGTTCACTTTTGCTTAGCTTAGTCTGTAACTTGAAAACTATGTACCGTATGGCCCTATAAACTGTGTTGGGATGAAAGCTAGCCACTTTGAGCAATGTGGGAAGTGCTGGGGCAGTTTGGGACAACAGGGCCAAAATGTCACTTTCACAGTCCCAAAGTGCCGTTTTCACAGTAAAAAAAAAAAGATTCATTTTGCTTAGCTTAGTCTGTAACTTGAAAACTATGTACCGTATGGCCCTATAAACTGTGTTGGGATGAAAGCTAGCCACTTTGAGCAATGTGGGAAGTGCTGGGGCAGTTTGGGACAACAGGGCCAAAATGTCACTTTCACAGTCCCAAAGTGCCATTTTCACAGTAAAAAGGCCTGGTTCACTTTTGCTTAGCTTAGTCTGTAACTTGAAAACTATGTACCGTATGGCCCTATAAACTGTGTTGGGATGAAAGCTAGCCACTTTGAGCAATGTGGGAAGTGCTGGGGCAGTTTGGGACAACAGGGCCAAAATGTCACTTTCACAGTCCCAAAGTGCCATTTTCACAGTAAAAAGGCCTGGTTCACTTTTGCTTAGCTTAGTCTGTAACTTGAAAACTATGTACCGTATGGCCCTATAAACTGTGTTGGGATGAAAGCTAGCCACTTTGAGCAGTGTGGGAAGTGCTGGGGCAGTTTGGGACAACAGGGCCAAAATGTCACTTTCACAGTCCCAAAGTGCCATTTTCACAGTAAAAAGGCCTGGTTCACTTTTGCTTAGCTTAGTCTGTAACTTGAAAACTATGTACCGTATGGCCCTATAAACTGTGTTGGGATGAAAGCTAGCCACTTTGAGCAATGTGGGAAGTGCTGGGGCAGTTTGGGACAACAGGGCCAAAATGTCACTTTCACAGTCCCAAAGTGCCATTTTCACAGTAAAAAGGCCTGGTTCACTTTTGCTTAGCTTAGTCTGTAACTTGAAAACTATGTACCGTATGGCCCTATAAACTGTGTTGGGATGAAAGCTAGCCACTTTGAGCATTGTGGCAAGAGCTGGGGCAGTTTGGGACAACAGGGAACGAACAGGGCCAAAATGTCACTTTCACAGTCCCAAAGTGCCATTTTCACAGTAAAAAGGCCTGGTTCACTTTTGCTTAGCTTAGTCTGTAACTTGAAAACTATGTACCGTATGGCCCTATAAACTGTGTTGGGATGAAAGCTAGCCACTTTGAGCAATGTGGGAAGTGCTGGGGCAGTTTGGGACAACAGGGCCAAAATGTCACTTTCACAGTCCCAAAGTGCCATTTTCACAGTAAAAAGGCCTGGTTCACTTTTGCTTAGCTTAGTCTGTAACTTGAAAACTATGTACCGTATGGCCCTATAAACTGTGTTGGGATGAAAGCTAGCCACTTTGAGCAATGTGGGAAGTGCTGGGGCAGTTTGGGACAACAGGGCCAAAATGTCACTTTCACAGTCCCAAAGTGCCGTTTTCACAGTAAAAAAAAAAAGATTCATTTTGCTTAGCTTAGTCTGTAACTTGAAAACTATGTACCGTATGGCCCTATAAACTGTGTTGGGATGAAAGCTAGCCACTTTGAGCAATGTGGGAAGTGCTGGGGCAGTTTGGGACAACAGGGCCAAAATGTCACTTTCACAGTCCCAAAGTGCCATTTTCACAGTAAAAAGGCCTGGTTCACTTTTGCTTAGCTTAGTCTGTAACTTGAAAACTATGTACCGTATGGCCCTATAAACTGTGTTGGGATGAAAGCTAGCCACTTTGAGCAATGTGGGAAGTGCTGGGGCAGTTTGGGACAACAGGGCCAAAATGTCACTTTCACAGTCCCAAAGTGCCATTTTCACAGTAAAAAGGCCTGGTTCACTTTTGCTTAGCTTAGTCTGTAACTTGAAAACTATGTACCGTATGGCCCTATAAACTGTGTTGGGATGAAAGCTAGCCACTTTGAGCAATGTGGGAAGTGCTGGGGCAGTTTGGGACAACAGGGCCAAAATGTCACTTTCACAGTCCCAAAGTGCCGTTTTCACAGTAAAAAAAAAAAGATTCATTTTGCTTAGCTTAGTCTGTAACTTGAAAACTATGTACCGTATGGCCCTATAAACTGTGTTGGGATGAAAGCTAGCCACTTTGAGCAATGTGGGAAGTGCTGGGGCAGTTTGGGACAACAGGGCCAAAATGTCACTTTCACAGTCCCAAAGTGCCATTTTCACAGTAAAAAGGCCTGGTTCACTTTTGCTTAGCTTAGTCTGTAACTTGAAAACTATGTACCGTATGGCCCTATAAACTGTGTTGGGATGAAAGCTAGCCACTTTGAGCAATGTGGGAAGTGCTGGGGCAGTTTGGGACAACAGGGCCAAAATGTCACTTTCACAGTCCCAAAGTGCCATTTTCACAGTAAAAAGGCCTGGTTCACTTTTGCTTAGCTTAGTCTGTAACTTGAAAACTATGTACCGTATGGCCCTATAAACTGTGTTGGGATGAAAGCTAGCCACTTTGAGCAATGTGGGAAGTGCTGGGGCAGTTTGGGACAACAGGGCCAAAATGTCACTTTCACAGTCCCAAATTGCCATTTTCACAGTAAAAAAAAAACAGATTCATTTTGCTTAGCTTAGTCTGTAACTTGAAAACTATGTACCGTATGGCCCTATAAACTGTGTTGGGATGAAAGCTAGCCACTTTGAGCAATGTGGGAAGTGCTGGGGCAGTTTGGGACAACAGGGCCAAAATGTCACTTTCACAGTCCCAAAGTGCCATTTTCACAGTAAAAAGGCCTGGTTCACTTTTGCTTAGCTTAGTCTGTAACTTGAAAACTATGTACCGTATGGCCCTATAAACTGTGTTGGGATGAAAGCTAGCCACTTTGAGCAATGTGGGAAGTGCTGGGGCAGTTTGGGACAACAGGGCCAAAATGTCACTTTCACAGTCCCAAAGTGCCATTTTCACAGTAAAAAAAAACAGATTCATTTTGCTTAGCTTAGTCTGTAACTTGAAAACTATGTACCGTATGGCCCTATAAACTGTGTTGGGATGAAAGCTAGCCACTTTGAGCAATGTGGGAAGTGCTGGGGCAGTTTGGGACAACAGGGCCAAAATGTCACTTTCACAGTCCCAAAGTGCCGTTTTCACAGTAAAAAAAAAAGATTCATTTTGCTTAGCTTTGTCTGTAACTTGAAAACTATGTACCGTATGGCCCTATAAACTGTGTTGGGATGAAAGCTAGCCACTTTGAGCAATGTGGGAAGTGCTGGGGCAGTTTGGGACAACAGGGCCAAAATGTCACTTTCACAGTCCCAAAGTGCCATTTTCACAGTAAAAAGGCCTGGTTCACTTTTGCTTAGCTTAGTCTGTAACTTGAAAACTATGTACCGTATGGCCCTATAAACTGTGTTGGGATGAAAGCTAGCCACTTTGAGCAATGTGGGAAGTGCTGGGGCAGTTTGGGACAACAGGGCCAAAATGTCACTTTCACAGTCCCAAAGTGCCATTTTCACAGTAAAAAGGCCTGGTTCACTTTTGCTTAGCTTAGTCTGTAACTTGAAAACTATGTACCGTATGGCCCTATAAACTGTGTTGGGATGAAAGCTAGCCACTTTGAGCATTGTGGCAAGAGCTGGGGCAGTTTGGGACAACAGGGAACGAACAGGGCCAAAATGTCACTTTCACAGTCCCAAAGTGCCATTTTCACAGTAAAAAGGCCTGGTTCACTTTTGCTTAGCTTAGTCTGTAACTTGAAAACTATGTACCGTATGGCCCTATAAACTGTGTTGGGATGAAAGCTAGCCACTTTGAGCAATGTGGGAAGTGCTGGGGCAGTTTGGGACAACAGGGCCAAAATGTCACTTTCACAGTCCCAAAGTGCCATTTTCACAGTAAAAAGGCCTGGTTCACTTTTGCTTAGCTTAGTCTGTAACTTGAAAACTATGTACCGTATGGCCCTATAAACTGTGTTGGGATGAAAGCTAGCCACTTTGAGCAATGTGGGAAGTGCTGGGGCAGTTTGGGACAACAGGGCCAAAATGTCACTTTCACAGTCCCAAAGTGCCATTTTCACAGTAAAAAGGCCTGGTTCACTTTTGCTTAGCTTAGTCTGTAACTTGAAAACTATGTACCGTATGGCCCTATAAACTGTGTTGGGATGAAAGCTAGCCACTTTGAGCAATGTGGGAAGTGCTGGGGCAGTTTGGGACAACAGGGCCAAAATGTCACTTTCACAGTCCCAAAGTGCCATTTTCACAGTAAAAAGGCCTGGTTCACTTTTGCTTAGCTTAGTCTGTAACTTGAAAACTATGTACCGTATGGCCCTATAAACTGTGTTGGGATGAAAGCTAGCCACTTTGAGCAATGTGGGAAGTGCTGGGGCAGTTTGGGACAACAGGGCCAAAATGTCACTTTCACAGTCCCAAAGTGCCATTTTCACAGTAAAAAGGCCTGGTTCACTTTTGCTTAGCTTAGTCTGTAACTTGAAAACTATGTACCGTATGGCCCTATAAACTGTGTTGGGATGAAAGCTAGCCACTTTGAGCAATGTGGGAAGTGCTGGGGCAGTTTGGGACAACAGGGCCAAAATGTCACTTTCACAGTCCCAAAGTGCCATTTTCACAGTAAAAAGGCCTGGTTCACTTTTGCTTAGCTTAGTCTGTAACTTGAAAACTATGTACCGTATGGCCCTATAAACTGTGTTGGGATGAAAGCTAGCCACTTTGAGCAGTGTGGGAAGTGCTGGGGCAGTTTGGGACAACAGGGCCAAAATGTCACTTTCACAGTCCCAAAGTGCCATTTTCACAGTAAAAAGGCCTGGTTCACTTTTGCTTAGCTTAGTCTGTAACTTGAAAACTATGTACCGTATGGCCCTATAAACTGTGTTGGGATGAAAGCTAGCCACTTTGAGCATTGTGGCAAGAGCTGGGGCAGTTTGGACAACAGGGAACGAACAGGGCCAAAATGTCACTTTCACAGTCCCAAAGTGCCATTTTCACAGTAAAAAGGCCTGGTTCACTTTTGCTTAGCTTAGTCTGTAACTTGAAAACTATGTACCGTATGGCCCTATAAACTGTGTTGGGATGAAAGCTAGCCACTTTGAGCAATGTGGGAAGTGCTGGGGCAGTTTGGGACAACAGGGCCAAAATGTCACTTTCACAGTCCCAAAGTGCCATTTTCACAGTAAAAAGGCCTGGTTCACTTTTGCTTAGCTTAGTCTGTAACTTGAAAACTATGTACCGTATGGCCCTATAAACTGTGTTGGGATGAAAGCTAGCCACTTTGAGCAATGTGGGAAGTGCTGGGGCAGTTTGGGACAACAGGGCCAAAATGTCACTTTCACAGTCCCAAAGTGCCATTTTCACAGTAAAAAGGCCTGGTTCACTTTTGCTTAGCTTAGTCTGTAACTTGAAAACTATGTACCGTATGGCCCTATAAACTGTGTTGGGATGAAAGCTAGCCACTTTGAGCAGTGTGGGAAGTGCTGGGGCAGTTTGGGACAACAGGGCCAAAATGTCACTTTCACAGTCCCAAAGTGCCATTTTCACAGTAAAAAGGCCTGGTTCACTTTTGCTTAGCTTAGTCTGTAACTTGAAAACTATGTACCGTATGGCCCTATAAACTGTGTTGGGATGAAAGCTAGCCACTTTGAGCATTGTGGCAAGAGCTGGGGCAGTTTGGGACAACAGGGAACGAACAGGGCCAAAATGTCACTTTCACAGTCCCAAAGTGCCATTTTCACAGTAAAAAGGCCTGGTTCACTTTTGCTTAGCTTAGTCTGTAACTTGAAAACTATGTACCGTATGGCCCTATAAACTGTGTTGGGATGAAAGCTAGCCACTTTGAGCAATGTGGGAAGTGCTGGGGCAGTTTGGGACAACAGGGCCAAAATGTCACTTTCACAGTCCCAAAGTGCCATTTTCACAGTAAAAAGGCCTGGTTCACTTTTGCTTAGCTTAGTCTGTAACTTGAAAACTATGTACCGTATGGCCCTATAAACTGTGTTGGGATGAAAGCTAGCCACTTTGAGCAATGTGGGAAGTGCTGGGGCAGTTTGGGACAACAGGGCCAAAATGTCACTTTCACAGTCCCAAAGTGCCATTTTCACAGTAAAAAGGCCTGGTTCACTTTTGCTTAGCTTAGTCTGTAACTTGAAAACTATGTACCGTATGGCCCTATAAACTGTGTTGGGATGAAAGCTAGCCACTTTGAGCAATGTGGGAAGTGCTGGGGCAGTTTGGGACAACAGGGCCAAAATGTCACTTTCACAGTCCCAAAGTGCCGTTTTCACAGTAAAAAAAAAAAGATTCATTTTGCTTAGCTTAGTCTGTAACTTGAAAACTATGTACCGTATGGCCCTATAAACTGTGTTGGGATGAAAGCTAGCCACTTTGAGCAATGTGGGAAGTGCTGGGGCAGTTTGGGACAACAGGGCCAAAATGTCACTTTCACAGTCCCAAAGTGCCATTTTCACAGTAAAAAGGCCTGGTTCACTTTTGCTTAGCTTAGTCTGTAACTTGAAAACTATGTACCGTATGGCCCTATAAACTGTGTTGGGATGAAAGCTAGCCACTTTGAGCAATGTGGGAAGTGCTGGGGCAGTTTGGGACAACAGGGCCAAAATGTCACTTTCACAGTCCCAAAGTGCCATTTTCACAGTAAAAAGGCCTGGTTCACTTTTGCTTAGCTTAGTCTGTAACTTGAAAACTATGTACCGTATGGCCCTATAAACTGTGTTGGGATGAAAGCTAGCCACTTTGAGCAGTGTGGGAAGTGCTGGGGCAGTTTGGGACAACAGGGCCAAAATGTCACTTTCACAGTCCCAAAGTGCCATTTTCACAGTAAAAAGGCCTGGTTCACTTTTGCTTAGCTTAGTCTGTAACTTGAAAACTATGTACCGTATGGCCCTATAAACTGTGTTGGGATGAAAGCTAGCCACTTTGAGCATTGTGGCAAGAGCTGGGGCAGTTTGGGACAACAGGGAACGAACAGGGCCAAAATGTCACTTTCACAGTCCCAAAGTGCCATTTTCACAGTAAAAAGGCCTGGTTCACTTTTGCTTAGCTTAGTCTGTAACTTGAAAACTATGTACCGTATGGCCCTATAAACTGTGTTGGGATGAAAGCTAGCCACTTTGAGCAATGTGGGAAGTGCTGGGGCAGTTTGGGACAACAGGGCCAAAATGTCACTTTCACAGTCCCAAAGTGCCATTTTCACAGTAAAAAGGCCTGGTTCACTTTTGCTTAGCTTAGTCTGTAACTTGAAAACTATGTACCGTATGGCCCTATAAACTGTGTTGGGATGAAAGCTAGCCACTTTGAGCAATGTGGGAAGTGCTGGGGCAGTTTGGGACAACAGGGCCAAAATGTCACTTTCACAGTCCCAAAGTGCCATTTTCACAGTAAAAAGGCCTGGTTCACTTTTGCTTAGCTTAGTCTGTAACTTGAAAACTATGTACCGTATGGCCCTATAAACTGTGTTGGGATGAAAGCTAGCCACTTTGAGCAATGTGGGAAGTGCTGGGGCAGTTTGGGACAACAGGGCCAAAATGTCACTTTCACAGTCCCAAAGTGCCGTTTTCACAGTAAAAAAAAAAGATTCATTTTGCTTAGCTTAGTCTGTAACTTGAAAACTATGTACCGTATGGCCCTATAAACTGTGTTGGGATGAAAGCTAGCCACTTTGAGCAATGTGGGAAGTGCTGGGGCAGTTTGGGACAACAGGGCCAAAATGTCACTTTCACAGTCCCAAAGTGCCATTTTCACAGTAAAAAGGCCTGGTTCACTTTTGCTTAGCTTAGTCTGTAACTTGAAAACTATGTACCGTATGGCCCTATAAACTGTGTTGGGATGAAAGCTAGCCACTTTGAGCAATGTGGGAAGTGCTGGGGCAGTTTGGGACAACAGGGCCAAAATGTCACTTTCACAGTCCCAAAGTGCCATTTTCACAGTAAAAAGGCCTGGTTCACTTTTGCTTAGCTTAGTCTGTAACTTGAAAACTATGTACCGTATGGCCCTATAAACTGTGTTGGGATGAAAGCTAGCCACTTTGAGCAGTGTGGGAAGTGCTGGGGCAGTTTGGGACAACAGGGCCAAAATGTCACTTTCACAGTCCCAAAGTGCCATTTTCACAGTAAAAAGGCCTGGTTCACTTTTGCTTAGCTTAGTCTGTAACTTGAAAACTATGTACCGTATGGCCCTATAAACTGTGTTGGGATGAAAGCTAGCCACTTTGAGCATTGTGGCAAGAGCTGGGGCAGTTTGGGACAACAGGGAACGAACAGGGCCAAAATGTCACTTTCACAGTCCCAAAGTGCCATTTTCACAGTAAAAAGGCCTGGTTCACTTTTGCTTAGCTTAGTCTGTAACTTGAAAACTATGTACCGTATGGCCCTATAAACTGTGTTGGGATGAAAGCTAGCCACTTTGAGCAATGTGGGAAGTGCTGGGGCAGTTTGGGACAACAGGGCCAAAATGTCACTTTCACAGTCCCAAAGTGCCATTTTCACAGTAAAAAGGCCTGGTTCACTTTTGCTTAGCTTAGTCTGTAACTTGAAAACTATGTACCGTATGGCCCTATAAACTGTGTTGGGATGAAAGCTAGCCACTTTGAGCAATGTGGGAAGTGCTGGGGCAGTTTGGGACAACAGGGCCAAAATGTCACTTTCACAGTCCCAAAGTGCCATTTTCACAGTAAAAAGGCCTGGTTCACTTTTGCTTAGCTTAGTCTGTAACTTGAAAACTATGTACCGTATGGCCCTATAAACTGTGTTGGGATGAAAGCTAGCCACTTTGAGCAATGTGGGAAGTGCTGGGGCAGTTTGGGACAACAGGGCCAAAATGTCACTTTCACAGTCCCAAAGTGCCGTTTTCACAGTAAAAAAAAAAAGATTCATTTTGCTTAGCTTAGTCTGTAACTTGAAAACTATGTACCGTATGGCCCTATAAACTGTGTTGGGATGAAAGCTAGCCACTTTGAGCAATGTGGAAGTGCTGGGGCAGTTTGGGACAACAGGGCCAAAATGTCACTTTCACAGTCCCAAAGTGCCATTTTCACAGTAAAAAGGCCTGGTTCACTTTTGCTTAGCTTAGTCTGTAACTTGAAAACTATGTACCGTATGGCCCTATAAACTGTGTTGGGATGAAAGCTAGCCACTTTGAGCAATGTGGGAAGTGCTGGGGCAGTTTGGGACAACAGGGCCAAAATGTCACTTTCACAGTCCCAAAGTGCCATTTTCACAGTAAAAAGGCCTGGTTCACTTTTGCTTAGCTTAGTCTGTAACTTGAAAACTATGTACCGTATGGCCCTATAAACTGTGTTGGGATGAAAGCTAGCCACTTTGAGCAATGTGGGAAGTGCTGGGGCAGTTTGGGACAACAGGGCCAAAATGTCACTTTCACAGTCCCAAAGTGCCATTTTCACAGTAAAAAAAAACAGATTCATTTTGCTTAGCTTAGTCTGTAACTTGAAAACTATGTACCGTATGGCCCTATAAACTGTGTTGGGATGAAAGCTAGCCACTTTGAGCAATGTGGGAAGTGCTGGGGCAGTTTGGGACAACAGGGCCAAAATGTCACTTTCACAGTCCCAAAGTGCCATTTTCACAGTAAAAAGGCCTGGTTCACTTTTGCTTAGCTTAGTCTGTAACTTGAAAACTATGTACCGTATGGCCCTATAAACTGTGTGGGATGAAAGCTAGCCACTTTGAGCAATGTGGGAAGTGCTGGGGCAGTTTGGGACAACAGGGCCAAAATGTCACTTTCACAGTCCCAAAGTGCCATTTTCACAGTAAAAAAAGCAGATTAATTTTGCTTAGCTTAGTCTGTAACTTGAAAACTATGTACCGTATGGCCCTATAAACTGTGTTGGGATGAAAGCTAGCCACTTTGAGCAATGTGGGAAGTGCTGGGGCAGTTTGGGACAACAGGGCCAAAATGTCACTTTCACAGTCCCAAAGTGCCGTTTTCACAGTAAAAAAAAAAGATTCATTTTGCTTAGCTTTGTCTGTAACTTGAAAACTATGTACCGTATGGCCCTATAAACTGTGTTGGGATGAAAGCTAGCCACTTTGAGCAATGTGGGAAGTGCTGGGGCAGTTTGGGACAACAGGGCCAAAATGTCACTTTCACAGTCCCAAAGTGCCATTTTCACAGTAAAAAGGCCTGGTTCACTTTTGCTTAGCTTAGTCTGTAACTTGAAAACTATGTACCGTATGGCCCTATAAACTGTGTTGGGATGAAAGCTAGCCACTTTGAGCAATGTGGGAAGTGCTGGGGCAGTTTGGGACAACAGGGCCAAAATGTCACTTTCACAGTCCCAAAGTGCCATTTTCACAGTAAAAAGGCCTGGTTCACTTTTGCTTAGCTTAGTCTGTAACTTGAAAACTATGTACCGTATGGCCCTATAAACTGTGTTGGGATGAAAGCTAGCCACTTTGAGCATTGTGGCAAGAGCTGGGGCAGTTTGGGACAACAGGGAACGAACAGGGCAAAATGTCACTTTCACAGTCCCAAAGTGCCATTTTCACAGTAGTAAAAAGGCCTGGTTCACTTTTGCTTAGCTTAGTCTGTAACTTGAAAACTATGTACCGTATGGCCCTATAAACTGTGTTGGGATGAAAGCTAGCCACTTTGAGCAATGTGGGAAAGTGCTGGGGCAGTTTGGGACAACAGGGCCAAAATGTCACTTTCACAGTCCCAAAGTGCCATTTTCACAGTAAAAAGGCCTGGTTCACTTTTGCTTAGCTTAGTCTGTAACTTGAAAACTATGTACCGTATGGCCCTATAAACTGTGTTGGGATGAAAGCTAGCCACTTTGAGCAATGTGGGAAGTGCTGGGGCAGTTTGGGACAACAGGGCCAAAATGTCACTTTCACAGTCCCAAAGTGCCATTTTCACAGTAAAAAGGCCTGGTTCACTTTTGCTTAGCTTAGTCTGTAACTTGAAAACTATGTACCGTATGGCCCTATAAACTGTGTTGGGATGAAAGCTAGCCACTTTGAGCAGTGTGGGAAGTGCTGGGGCAGTTTGGGACAACAGGGCCAAAATGTCACTTTCACAGTCCCAAAGTGCCATTTTCACAGTAAAAAGGCCTGGTTCACTTTTGCTTAGCTTAGTCTGTAACTTGAAAACTATGTACCGTATGGCCCTATAAACTGTGTTGGGATGAAAGCTAGCCACTTTGAGCATTGTGGCAAGAGCTGGGCAGTTTGGGACAACAGGGAACGAACAGGGCCAAAATGTCACTTTCACAGTCCCAAAGTGCCATTTTCACAGTAAAAAGGCCTGGTTCACTTTTGCTTAGCTTAGTCTGTAACTTGAAAACTATGTACCGTATGGCCCTATAAACTGTGTTGGGATGAAAGCTAGCCACTTTGAGCAATGTGGGAAGTGCTGGGGCAGTTTGGGACAACAGGGCCAAAATGTCACTTTCACAGTCCCAAAGTGCCATTTTCACAGTAAAAAGGCCTGGTTCACTTTTGCTTAGCTTAGTCTGTAACTTGAAAACTATGTACCGTATGGCCCTATAAACTGTGTTGGGATGAAAGCTAGCCACTTTGAGCAATGTGGGAAGTGCTGGGGCAGTTTGGGACAACAGGGCCAAAATGTCACTTTCACAGTCCCAAAGTGCCGTTTTCACAGTAAAAAAAAAAAGATTCATTTTGCTTAGCTTAGTCTGTAACTTGAAAACTATGTACCGTATGGCCCTATAAACTGTGTTGGGATGAAAGCTAGCCACTTTGAGCAATGTGGGAAGTGCTGGGGCAGTTTGGGACAACAGGGCCAAAATGTCACTTTCACAGTCCCAAAGTGCCATTTTCACAGTAAAAAGGCCTGGTTCACTTTTGCTTAGCTTAGTCTGTAACTTGAAAACTATGTACCGTATGGCCCTATAAACTGTGTTGGGATGAAAGCTAGCCACTTTGAGCAATGTGGGAAGTGCTGGGGCAGTTTGGGACAACAGGGCCAAAATGTCACTTTCACAGTCCAAAGTGCCATTTTCACAGTAAAAAGGCCTGGTTCACTTTTGCTTAGCTTAGTCTGTAACTTGAAAACTATGTACCGTATGGCCCTATAAACTGTGTTGGGATGAAAGCTAGCCACTTTGAGCAGTGTGGGAAGTGCTGGGGCAGTTTGGGACAACAGGGCCAAAATGTCACTTTCACAGTCCCAAAGTGCCATTTTCACAGTAAAAAGGCCTGGTTCACTTTTGCTTAGCTTAGTCTGTAACTTGAAAACTATGTACCGTATGGCCCTATAAACTGTGTTGGGATGAAAGCTAGCCACTTTGAGCAATGTGGCAAGAGCTGGGGCAGTTTGGGACAGGAACGACAGGGCCAAAATGTCACTTTCACAGTCCCAAAGTGCCATTTTCACAGTAAAAAGGCCTGGTTCACTTTTGCTTAGCTTAGTCTGTAACTTGAAAACTATGTACCGTATGGCCCTATAAACTGTGTTGGGATGAAAGCTAGCCACTTTGAGCAATGTGGGAAGTGCTGGGGCAGTTTGGGACAACAGGGCCAAAATGTCACTTTCACAGTCCCAAAGTGCCATTTTCACAGTAAAAAGGCCTGGTTCACTTTTGCTTAGCTTAGTCTGTAACTTGAAAACTATGTACCGTATGGCCCTATAAACTGTGTTGGGATGAAAGCTAGCCACTTTGAGCAATGTGGGAAGTGCTGGGGCAGTTTGGGACAACAGGGCCAAAATGTCACTTTCACAGTCCCAAAGTGCCATTTTCACAGTAAAAAGGCCTGGTTCACTTTTGCTTAGCTTAGTCTGTAACTTGAAAACTATGTACCGTATGGCCCTATAAACTGTGTTGGGATGAAAGCTAGCCACTTTGAGCAATGTGGGAAGTGCTGGGGCAGTTTGGGACAACAGGGCCAAAATGTCACTTTCACAGTCCCAAAGTGCCATTTTCACAGTAAAAAGGCCTGGTTCACTTTTGCTTAGCTTAGTCTGTAACTTGAAAACTATGTACCGTATGGCCCTATAAACTGTGTTGGGATGAAAGCTAGCCACTTTGAGCAATGTGGGAAGTGCTGGGGCAGTTTGGGACAACAGGGCCAAAATGTCACTTTCACAGTCCCAAAGTGCCATTTTCACAGTAAAAAGGCCTGGTTCACTTTTGCTTAGCTTAGTCTGTAACTTGAAAACTATGTACCGTATGGCCCTATAAACTGTGTTGGGATGAAAGCTAGCCACTTTGAGCAGTGTGGGAAGTGCTGGGCAGTTTGGGACAACAGGGCCAAAATGTCACTTTCACAGTCCCAAAGTGCCATTTTCACAGTAAAAAGGCCTGGTTCACTTTTGCTTAGCTTAGTCTGTAACTTGAAAACTATGTACCGTATGGCCCTATAAACTGTGTTGGGATGAAAGCTAGCCACTTTGAGCATTGTGGGAAGTGCTGGGGCAGTTTGGGACAGGACGAACAGGCCAAAATGTCACTTTCACAGTCCCAAAGTGCCATTTTCACAGTAAAAAGGCCTGGTTCACTTTTGCTTAGCTTAGTCTGTAACTTGAAAACTATGTACCGTATGGCCCTATAAACTGTGTTGGGATGAAAGCTAGCCACTTTGAGCAATGTGGGAAGTGCTGGGGCAGTTTGGGACAACAGGGCCAAAATGTCACTTTCACAGTCCCAAAGTGCCATTTTCACAGTAAAAAGGCCTGGTTCACTTTTGCTTAGCTTAGTCTGTAACTTGAAAACTATGTACCGTATGGCCCTATAAACTGTGTTGGGATGAAAGCTAGCCACTTTGAGCAATGTGGGAAGTGCTGGGGCAGTTTGGGACAACAGACCAAAATGTCACTTTCACAGTCCCAAAGTGCCATTTTCACAGTAAAAAGGCCTGGTTCACTTTTGCTTAGCTTAGTCTGTAACTTGAAAACTATGTACCGTATGGCCCTATAAACTGTGTTGGGATGAAAGCTAGCCACTTTGAGCAATGTGGGAAGTGCTGGGGCAGTTTGGGACAACAGGGCCAAAATGTCACTTTCACAGTCCCAAAGTGCCGTTTCCACAGTAAAAAAAAAAAGATTCATTTTGCTTAGCTTAGTCTGTAACTTGAAAACTATGTACCGTATGGCCCTATAAACTGTGTTGGGATGAAAGCTAGCCACTTTGAGCAATGTGGGAAGTGCTGGGGCAGTTGGGGACAACAGGGCCAAAATGTCACTTTCACAGTCCCAAAGTGCCATTTTCACAGTAAAAGGCCTGGTTCACTTTTGCTTAGCTTAGTCTGTAACTTGAAAACTATGTACCGTATGGCCCTATAAACTGTGTTGGGATGAAAGCTAGCCACTTTGAGCAATGTGGGAAGTGCTGGGGCAGTTT